>NC_072734.1:189570779-189621182 GCF_026930045.1 Uloborus diversus
TGTCTACTTATAGCATCGTCGAAGTTGAGAAAAATTTGGTACTGAAGAATTAATTGATGTTTCTGCGAAACTTTTTAACGTTTCTAGCTTTTGTATGACGCTTTTTATAAAGCAATGTGTAATAATAAAATTACGCAGCTAGGAAGGCATTTTTCTCGTGCCGAAAAGGAACTTTTTAATGTTACAAGCTTGTTACGAATCTGAAGTAATGGTCACCATGTTAGTCGCTAAATAGTAAATAGCCACCATAGACGTCTGCCTAGTCGACATAACCCCTTCAACATTTTAAACTGCAATCAAACTTAAGTTTAATGTTGTTTGGAAGAGTATAAATCAAAAATGGAAATTTCATGCCAAGTCAGATAATTTTCTTGGAGCGTCCGAAAATTTTCTTGAAGTGTCAGAAACATTTTCTTGGTACGCCAGAGAATTTTAAATAACAATAAGACTATATACTAAACGTAACGTAATTGTGATAAAATATTCTTCCAGCGTTACGAAAATATGTATGTTTTGAAAGTTAATGGTTGTTTCAAAGGCTAGAAAATCAAGTTGGGAGAATTTACAGCACAAAAGCTCCTTCTATTTCGCAATCTGCAATGTGTACCATTGATTTTTAAAATCTTTTTATAACATGAAGCAAAAACTTTCTGAAAAGTCATGGCTTACAATTTAAATTATTGTTTTAATTATATTGTAACATATTTACTATATATATATTTTAATTTAGCTAATATTGTTTTATGGTTCCAGATTTTTTCATTATTTATCAGAAAAAAGAGATTGTTTAATAGGTTACTACGCATAAAAAGGTTTTGGGTTTTGGGCTAGGATATGGAATTTCATTTAACTTTAATATTGACACTCTGATAAAATCTTATTTGCCATCCTGATAACCATTCGTTTAAAACAAACATGTATTTAGTTTGTTATTATTATTTTTTTGCTCCTCCCATATGATCTCATCTCCTTGATTGTACATCTTTATCTCAGACGAAATATTTTCTCTTTTAGCTTCTCCCTAAAAGTTCTCCTTGATTGTACTACTCATTCTTAAATGTAATTATTTCTCTGCTATTTTTTTTTCTTTTTTCTTTTTTCACTTGAGTGAACTTTTTATGCTTAGAATGTGTTTTAAATATACTTCTTTCAGGCTTAGAGATAATTCAATGGATGCACTATGTTTTTTACTATTATTGATTTTTTATTATGACATTTGTTCCTTCATTTTATATTTGTTAACAATACGTTTTCATAACTATTATAATTTTTGTACAAATTATGAAATGTGGGAACGAAACGAAATGCTTTGAAGCATCTTTAGAGAAATTTCGACTATCGGTATTAATACCGGTATTCCGTTTTAAAAATACAGAAAATACCGGTATTGAATTTTTGGTCCGGTATTGTATTCGGTCCCTAGTTGTGTGCTTTCAAACAATAGATGCAAGCACAATTTTCTACTTCGTAAACAAATCCGTTCTTTAATTTCCATTTTATAAATTCAAGTACAAATTCAACCGTTCTTCTTTTTTTTTTTTTTTGATTGAAAAATGCCACGACACTGTAATTTACCGGATTCCATGGCTTGACATTTTATCGGGGGACTGGAATCCGGGCAAACACAAAGAACTGTAGCAGAAGATGTTGGAGAGGCATAATTTCTTGTTCGTTTCACTGTTCTAGAGGAGTGAAGTTCCCAGTCAAATGTTTTCTGCTTCTTTTTTGCTGTATTATTGCATCTTAATACATGTGTATGCTCCATTTTATGCCTTCGTAAGACAACCAACCTCACAACGGTTTCTTCACTTTTGTGTGATTGCTCCTCCTGAGCGGTGTACAATAGATGACAAAACTGCAAAAAAAGAAAAATGAAACTGCAGATACAGTCGTCCCTCGCTACTTCGCGCTTCGACTTTCGCGGCTTCACTACATCGCGGTTTTTTCTTTCTTTTTTTTTTCAAATATAGTAAATTACCTTTTTTATGCGCTCGTGTAAACTTTTACTACAAAAGTATAACAAAGTATGTCTTTTAAGTAAGGTGAGCTCTTTTGAGGGGCTGTAGTTGAACTAGTTGCGGGAGTGGAGGTATAAAATCTCCGAAGAAAGTGAAGGAATCTCTACCTCATTTTAACCGCTAAGCACTAACTGAAAAGTATAAATCACTGTATCATTACTAAGGGATAAATACATCTGTAGTGCAGATGGTGTTCAACAGTGTACTAGCTTTTTCAGTTGTATACGTAATACCATTAATGAGGATGAATGTTAAGGAAAAACAGGGGCACATACGATCACTAACTAGCAAATTATTCATCATCAACCGGGTTGAACTATTTTCATAAATTAGTAGTAGTGAGTAAGAACTACAAGTGTGTGTGTGTAGTTTATTTCCCAATAATTAACAACGTGATATCTTTTTAGTCTAGTGTATTATTTTGTGTAATATACACTGGTGTGCAAAAATTAAGGACGAGACGGATTTTTCAATATAACTTTGTACAAAAGCTTTCCAAATCAACACATTTAATACCGTAAGATCCTCAATATGTAAGGACATGTGTAATGTAAGCAACACTTACTAAAAGAGAAATCAGAGGAATAAAAAGAAGCTTTATTGAAAAAGTAGCATGGAGCGCAATGCGACTGAAGGTCGAAACATCCCTGTGATGGGTGTCCAGCAAGAAACTTCCGGTCTTTAGTAGGGGATATGATCTCCCCCGACTGCTACACAGGTTTCACAGCGTCGGCCCATGCTGAGAATGAGGGTGTCAATGAGTTGTTGAGGCATTGCTGCCCATTCGTCTTGCAGCGCCAATCGAAGCTCCCGAATCGTTACTGGTGGTAAGGTACGAGCTGCCAAGTGTCTGCCTAGAAAATCCCATACATGCTCGATGGGATTGAGATCCGGAGATCGTGCCGGCCCAATCCATACGTTCAATGTCCTCACTCTCCGAGAGCTGTTCGGCAGCTACTGTGCGATGACATGGTGCATTGTCGTCCATGAAAAGGAACTGCGGACCCATAGCACCTCTAAAAAGACGCACAATGGAAGAAGAATCTCGTTACAATAACGGGTCCCGTTGACTGAACCTGCGTCGAAGATGTGAAGGTCAGTACGACTACCAAGCATGATGCCTCCCCAAACGAGAACACCGCGACCTCCATACCTGTCCCTTTCAATGATGTTCGAGGGATGATTGCGGCTTCCCCGCTCTCTCCAGATGAGTATGCGATGAGAATCGCTACTCAGACTGAATCTGCTCTCATCTGTAAAGAGTACTCGTCCCCATTCATTGTCTTTCCAATTCCGGTGTTCCCGGCACCACAGAGAACGCCTTCTCCGATGGGCAGGCGTTAGAGGTACACACCGTATAGGGCGTCGTGCAAACAGACCACCACCGTGCAGTCTTTTGGCCACGGTAAAACGCGATATTGGTCGTCCAGTCGCCTGTGTCGTGTGTCTAGCGATTTCTCCCGCTGTCTGCCGCCTGTTTCTTCTGGCCTGTAAGACAATATACCGGTCATCTGCGGGTGTGGTTCCTCGTGGACGACCACTACTGAACCCTCGGATAGCTGTTCCTGTAGTTTGAAATTGTCTCCAAAGTCGTGAAACGATGCTGTGAGCAATTCCGAACTCTGCAGCCACACTTGTCACACTGCGGCCTTCCTCCAACTTCCCAATGATTCGACCTCGGGTAAAAGCATCCAGATGTCGTCTAACAGATTGATTATTCCCATTTCTCGCTGAGGCAGCAAACTCGGTGTGATTTTAACTGCTATACGGCGTGCAATCTCCTTGCCAGAAATACTGATCTTACACCCTTACACCGACAACATGCTTTATACTACTCAGACACTCCCCCATTACGTCTGCCTGCATATCTGCGCATGTGCTACCGTACTTAATCTCCTGATTGGTCTTTCTGTCCGCTCTGCCTCTTCGTTCAGCTGATATGCTAATTTTTCGACTTCGTCCTTAATTTTTGCACACCATTGTATTGAAAACTACAAATTTAATGGTGGCTAAGGATGTTGTATCATGTCTCTCTATCTCTAGGGTGCTCTATCTTAAAAATCTTTTTAAATAGTCGTAAGCTTTATGTGCACAAAAAGGAAAATATTCGGTTTATAACTACGGAATCCTACTTCGCGGAAATTCAGTTATCGCGGTAAAGCCTGGAACAAATTAAACGCGATAAACGAGGGTTGACTGTACTGCACTATACCTTCACACGGCAGTATATCATATATTCTTCTCTTTCCGTTTCCCCTTACGTGCTCTTCCCCTTGATTGTACTATTTACTTTAAAATAAACTTCATTCTTTTTCAGCTGCTCCCGTATGAGTTCTTCTCCCTGATCCGCATGCTCTCGCTGGAATGGGTCAGTCTGTGGCTGATCCGCCCGACGAGCACCCCCCGGAGAATGGACGGCTCCCCCACAGACCCCGAAGCCACTGCAGTGGCACCGCCCCTGCCCCCCTCGGGTTCCACTACCTCCGCAGGCTGTGCAGGGAGAGGGGAATCCTCTTCGAAGACCCCGAGTTCAATGGAACGAGCACTAGAATACCCAGCAGCAAGCACAGATCTCAATGCTCGACTGTCACGTGGATGCGACCCTACGTAAGTAATTCGTTTCGAAAACATCTTTGTAGTCATGCAACTTGATCTGTCTAAACACTTTTTCTTAATACAGTAAACTCCTATTAATCTGGACTCTATTAAACCGGACTTTGCTTAATCCGGACAGCCATTTAAAGTACTTACTGTACGAATTTACTTCTTTAGTATAAAATGAAGTCTCCAAAAAGCATCTGTGTGTTTGAACTCGCAAAACTCAAGAACTAACTTTCTTAATACAGTAAACTCCTATTAATCTGGACTCTATTAAACCGGACTTTGCTTAATCCGGACAGCCATTTAAAGTACTTACTGTACGAATTTACTTCTTTAGTATAAAATGAAGTCTCCAAAAAGCATCTGTGTGTTTGAACTCGCAAAACTCAAGAACTAACTTTCTTAATACAGTAAACTCCTATTAATCTGGACTCTATTAAACCGGACTTTGCTTAATCCGGACAGCCATTTAAAGTACTTACTGTACGAATTTACTTCTTTAGTATAAAATGAAGTCTCCAAAAAGCATCTGTGTGTTTGAACTCGCAAAACTCAAGAACTAACTTTCTTAATACAGTAAACTCCTATTAATCTGGACTCTATTAAACCGGACTTTGCTTAATCCGGACAGCCATTTAAAGTACTTACTGTACGAATTTACTTCTCTAGTATAAAATGAAGTCTCCAAAAAGCAACTGTGTGTTTGAACTCGCAAAACTCAAGAACTAACTTTCTTAATACAGTAAACTCCTATTAATCTGGACTCTATTAAACCGGACTTTGCTTAATCCGGACAGCCATTTAAAGTACTTACTGTACGAATTTACTTCTTTAGTATAAAATGAAGTCTCCAAAAAGCATCTGTGTGTTTGAACTCGCAAAACTCAAGAACTAACTTTCTTAATACAGTAAACTCCTATTAATCTGGACTCTATTAAACCGGACTTTGCTTAATCCGGACAGCCATTTAAAGTACTTACTGTACGAATTTACTTCTTTAGTATAAAATGAAGTCTCCAAAAAGCATCTGTGTGTTTGAACTCGCAAAACTCAAGAACTAACTTTCTTAATACAGTAAACTCCTATTAATCTGGACTCTATTAAACCGGACTTTGCTTAATCCGGACAGCCATTTAAAGTACTTACTGTACGAATTTACTTCTTTAGTATAAAATGAAGTCTCCAAAAAGCATCTGTGTGTTTGAACTCGCAAAACTCAAGAACTAACTTTCTTAATACAGTAAACTCCTATTAATCTGGACTCTATTAAACCGGACTTTGCTTAATCCGGACAGCCATTTAAAGTACTTACTGTACGAATTTACTTCTCTAGTATAAAATGAAGTCTCCAAAAAGCAACTGTGTGTTTGAACTCGCAAAACTCAAGAACTAACTTTCTTAATACAGTAAACTCCTATTAATCTGGACTCTATTAAACCGGACTTTGCTTAATCCGGACAGCCATTTAAAGTACTTACTGTACGAATTTACTTCTTTAGTATAAAATGAAGTCTCCAAAAAGCATCTGTGTGTTTGAACTCGCAAAACTCAAGAACTAACTTTCTTAATACAGTAAACTCCTATTAATCTGGACTCTATTAAACCGGACTTTGCTTAATCCGGACAGCCATTTAAAGTACTTACTGTACGAATTTACTTCTTTAGTATAAAATGAAGTCTCCAAAAAGCATCTGTGTGTTTGAACTCGCAAAACTCAAGAACTAACTTTCTTAATACAGTAAACTCCTATTAATCTGGACTCTATTAAACCGGACTTTGCTTAATCCGGACAGCCATTTAAAGTACTTACTGTACGAATTTACTTCTTTAGTATAAAATGAAGTCTCCAAAAAGCATCTGTGTGTTTGAACTCGCAAAACTCAAGAACTAACTTTCTTAATACAGTAAACTCCTATTAATCTGGACTCTATGAAACCGGACTTTGCTTAATCCGGACAGCCATTTAAAGTACTTACTGTACGAGTTTACTTCTTTAGTATAAAATGAAGTCTCCAAAAAGCATCTGTGTGTTTGAACTCGCAAAACTCAAGAACTAACTTTCTTAATACAGTAAACTCCTATTAATCTGGACTCTATTAAACCGGACTTTGCTTAATCCGGACAGCCATTTAAAGTACTTACTGTACGAATTTACTTCTTTAGTATAAAATGAAGTCTCCAAAAAGCATCTGTGTGTCTGAACTCGCAAAACTCAAGAACTAACTTTCTTAATACAGTAAACTCCTATTAATCTGGACTCTATTAAACCGGACTTTGCTTAATCCGGACAGCCATTTAAAGTACTTACTGTACGAATTTACTTCTTTAGTATAAAATAAAGTCTCCAAAAAGCATCTGTGTGTTTGAACTCGCAAAACTCAAGAACTAACTTTCTTAATACAGTAAACTCCTATTAATCTGGACTCTATTAAACCGGACTTTGCTTAATCCGGACAGCCATTTAAAGTACTTACTGTACGAATTTACTTCTCTAGTATAAAATGAAGTCTCCAAAAAGCATCTGTGTGTTTGAACTCGCAAAACTCAAGAACTAACTTTCTTAATACAGTAAACTCCTATTAATCTGGACTCTATTAAACCGGACTTTGCTTAATCCGGACAGCCATTTAAAGTACTTACTGTACGAATTTACTTCTTTAGTATAAAATGAAGTCTCCAAAAAGCATCTGTGTGTTTGAACTCGCAAAACTCAAGAACTAACTTTCTTAATACAGTAAACTCCTATTAATCTGGACTCTATTAAACCGGACTTTGCTTAATCCGGACAGCCATTTAAAGTACTTACTGTACGAATTTACTTCTTTAGTATAAAATGAAGTCTCCAAAAAGCATCTGTGTGTTTGAACTCGCAAAACTCAAGAACTACCCGGCCGATTTCGCTGAAATTTTCACAATTTGTTCCTTTAAGTCCTGAAAAAGATTGCAGACCGGTTCGAAAAACAAATTTGATGAATAGTTCTTTTTTTATTCCGATTTAGGCCCAAATTTCACGTAAATTCCTGTATATGGGAGTGAAAAATTACTTGCACATTTTTATATTAATATTATATATCGTTGAAAATAGTAGAATTTCCTGCGTTCTAGCAATTTGTTTCAATGCTCTAATATCCTTACGGCGGGAGTTATTTGTTTTTGTTTTTTTTAAGCTCGAATTTGTTTAGGCTTAGCTGAAATTTAGGCACTACTTTCTTCATTAAATCTATCAATAAAAAGTGAAGGAATGGTCCCACAGTTTTCTTTTTGACACCATTGGGAAAAGTGACATTTTTTACTCCTGATCTATATCGACCTATGGTCGAAAAACTAAGCTTCTATTTCCAAAGGAAAAATGTTACAGACCTTTTTAAATCAAGTTCAAAAAATCGCATTTCCATTCAAATTGTTATATATTTTCTTTCGCATTTTAACTCCTTAAACTTACTTTATTTTGTGTTTCCATGGTTACGCTTTTTAAATCCATCTTTCTCGATTTAATTTCTTAAAAGAAAATTTTAATATGTGTCGTCATTGTTTGGAAGGGAAGTCTTGCATGATGTTTTTTTTTCTATTTACGCCTGATTGTTGAGTATACGTCACTTGACACAATTTGTATTTTCAAGTTGGACCGGACAAAACTGGGCAACGCAGCTAGTTATTAAGGAATGGAGACTTAGCGAAACAAGAAGTTTTTGTACGAAGAATTTTCTATATTTGTGTAACGTATTTTTACAGTTTTCCCATATGTATTTTTAAATTTCAATCTCTTGAATTTAAAATACATTTTTTTCTGTTTACAGTAGCATGTTTATGTAAATTGACTTAATCTATAGATTATTAGGTTTAATACGTTTTTTCACCAACTTGGACTCTGCGGAGGAGTTAAAAACATTGAACTCGAAGAAAATGAGAGGTAAATTGACTAGATAAGCAAATTATGACTTCTACAGCGTGTTACTGATCAAGAAATTTGGCGCAAATTTTCTTTTCAAGTTTATTTCTCGTTGTAAAGGGAAAAATAATTATTAAATAAAAACAAAATGCCCGGCTGCGTAAAAACCAAAAAGACTAGAAAGAAAAAAAATGTAAGCCCAGTAGTTTAGAACGTTATTAAGTATTACTGAATAACTACACCATTGAAACATTTTATAACTGATACACGCATAAGACAAATCATAAATTGAAAAACAAATTAGATGAATGAACAGTCGAGGGCCCATTAATTTTTAATTCCTTTTACAAAAAAGGAAGTATTGTATTCGCAAAAACATTTTCACCCAAAAATCGGCCTTAATTTCCATTTTGCTCACCCCCGAATGAATGTTGAGTTTTTTTTTCAACCCGACCACACGTGGATATGTGCCTAGGAACGTACAGATACCCAAAATATCCATTTTGACGATCCCCGAGTTAATTACAGCGAGTTTTCTCGTGACGTCTGTATGTACGTATGTATGTGCGTATGTGTGTATGTGTGTATGTATGTCGCATAACTCAAGAACGGAATGTCCTAGCAAGTTGAAATTTAGTACGTAGACTCCTAGTGGGGTCTAGTTGTGCACCTTCCTTTTTGGCTGCATTCGGATGCTCCAAAGGGGGTCTTTTGCCCCTTTTGAGGGGAAATCATTGTTTATTTCGATGTAATCTCAAGTGGTGTTATAATTTGGCGGACACTTGGCGATATATCGCCAGTCTTTTGGTCGCCAAGTTTTTTTTTTTTTTAATTTTCAAATCTGGTTTCAATTTGGCCATTGTTGGTGATATTCAGAGAGTAAACTTTTGAATCATATTAAAACTGCCAATAATGAGAAAATGACATTAAATTGGAGTAAAAGGAAGTCATGTGATGCACACATCAGCTCGTTGAATCAGGAACCTCGTAAAATTTGAATGGGCCCCGACTGTTGATCCTTCTAATCTGCTTTTGCATTAATGATTTGTCTTAGTATCTCTAAATAATCCCAGAATCTGTTTTCAAACAGAGAATAAAGTTTTGAACCATTCGTGGTCACACCAGACTATTCTAGTATCGTAAAACAAATAGGCTCGTGCAGTTTTCGACGAATATCTTGACTTTTGTCTGTGGGTAACGTTACTTGAAATCTAAATTACAAAATTACGGCACTAATTGGAAATTCATTTTACTGCGCTATAAAAATAAAATATCGTTTATTATAAGCCAGTATCAGAAAAAATGTGTATTTAGTTTTGAGTCTGCTTCCTGCTACCTTTCATAGCCATATAACCTAGTTCATACTATTTTGACTAGCATAACAATGTGACTTAATTCATACTACTTTGACTATCATAACAATCTGTTCCGTTGGAGGCATTGTAACAGAAACCTCACACACCTGTCCTTAAAAATCACTTTTTTTTAAATCTAGATTGTCGAAACCTACATCTTTAGAATAGTTTTCTTCATAATAAACCCCCGCAAACGCGATATTTAGCTTGTCACACTGACTGCTTTTCTGCGTTATCGCGATTTCAAATTAAAGTGTCAAACTTCAAGCAAAATAGAGCAGCGATTCGCATGAAAGGAAAGATAACATCAAAGTAACATAATCCGTTAAAACATCAGGACTCAAAGCGTGAAGGAATTCAGCCATTTTTAACTCTTAACACCACAATGGCTTTGAAAGTGAATTAAACCGCTACAGTCCGGATTAACCTGTCGGAAATGTAATACTTTAATGAGAAAGAATTTCAAACTCTTAGTGGAAGAATTGCTTTGCTCTTTATTTGCACTCTGAATAATTAATTAGACTTATTTTTTCGCATGAGTTGAGAAGGTTAACTTAAAGTATTTAAAAAATGTTTTACATGATTTTTATTTTTTCTTCAGAATGAATAAATAGAATAAATTTCATATTCAAATACGCAACTCTTCGACAATTTTTATGCAAAAATAAATAAAACAGAATATTTAAATTATATACGATCAAAGAGAGAAAAAAATGCTGGTTTTATGCTAATTTTTAAAACTATTTTTGTCACTTTTTTTAAAACTTTTGTTCGATCGCATTATAATTATTTTGCAAGAAATTTTTGGTTTCGATCATATTTTATTCCAAAATGTTAATTTTACAATGAAATTATGAATTTTTAATGTATTTGTCAAGTTATTCTTACGTTTTCTTTCTCGTACTTAAATATATTGATATTGTACACAAAATAATGTCGCATAAGTTTTCAAATACCTTCAAACTAGATTCATATAAGCACACACTCCACTGCTTTTCATATCGTTTTGCTCCTACACTCAGACACGGATGAACACAGAAATCTATTAGAACAGTTAGTAGTCCAACGTTGTGAAGCACAAAAATTGCAAAATTATTGCAGACACGTGTTTTGGTGTTACAAGGAACACCTTTTTCAATGCTAAGAAGTGTGAGCTTCTGGATGAAAAGTCATCCGAGGAAAGCCAAATGGTGGAACAGGAGATAGTATAAATATCAAAAAATAGAAATTAACCAAAAACAAAAAAGATAAAATGACACCTGGAGGCTGAATTTATTATATAATTCCATCGGGAAAAAAACGTTAAGTAATAAATTTTGCAAGAAAACCCATAAACAATGCAAAAAGTCCAAAAATGAAACCACTCTGCATAAATTAGCAATAAATTTACCAGCGGGAAAAACTATGTATGGAAGCAATGTATCAAATGGAGAAATGCAGGAAAAAACAAAGTGAAGGATAAACATATTGGAATTAGTTAATCACAAAACGAGATAAGAAAGCAAAAAATGAAAAAAATAAAAGTAAGAAATGTACACCGTATACATAAAAATAATAGAGAAACTAAACAAATTTTAACAAAGGAGTCCACACAGAAGAAAAATAGGGAATTGAAGTAAGATCGTTAACTAAATTAGAACGGTTCCTCAGGATGTGGAAAGATTCCCAAAAATCAAGATCCGACGAATTGGGGCATTTTTGGATAATTTGATAAGAGTTAAAATCAAAAGAGTGATTCGATTCCCAACAGTGTTGAGCAATATATTATTGCTCTAAGGTATTTATTCGTTATACAGAAATCTATATTCAAAATTAAGTAAGTAAGCAGCAGACTTTTCGTCAAATGATCGGCTCGCCTTCTTTACACTTGAAGATTCTCATCAACAGATATCAATCTGCAAGGATGATTTTTGTTCAGGGCCGTCTCGACGGGGGGAGGGTGGGGCAATCGCCCCGGGCGCCATGAAATGAGGGGGCGCCGTAAGGCGCCCCTAGTTTTGACGGAACACGACGATATTCACACGAAAACGACATTTTCACGAGGGACGCTTTGCGGCGCCCCTCATCGTATAAAATGCCCCGATTGTATAAAATTAAGGGTGGCGTAACCATAAAAAAGTTTTAAGGGAACCTATTAAAAAAAATCATTTTGATCGGATAGGTAAAAAGGTCAAAAGCTGTTCGGTCAAAATTTGGAGCATTTAGTTTTAAAAACGCAATTTTTGCCTTAAAAACGCGATTATAGGCGATGTTTATTGATGTTACGGTAAGGCCTCAGAGACTCTTTCCGATCGATTATTTTTTTAAATAGATTAAAATCAATTCCTTCTCCCCCTGCAAGTTTTCGAAATTGAAGTTTTAAAAACGCAACTTTAAACAAACTTTGGAGATTTTATGGATAGGAGGATCTGGAGCATTTCCCAGGAAAATTGTTCAAAATTATGGTTCAAAAAATTTAAGCAATGTTTTACATTCTGGGGCTGTTCAATTTTTTTGTAAGTCGTTTAAAAAATCCATTACTTTTGATATTAAAGAAAGGCGGCATGAGGACCCTTGCACAAATATTTTCTTAAACTCAAGTCTTAAAATGCAATTTCTAAGGCCATAGTTTGTAATATTAGGGCCAGTGATTTTTCGAAATTAGAGCTCCAAAAACGCCATTCTGAGCGATTTTCGATGTTGTTGAGTATTTGTGAGCTTCTCCTTAAAACTTACAAGTATTTGATGCAAAAAAATAACAGCTTTATATGAAAGCTGGTATTAAGTTGGTACAAGTAAAACTAAAAAACTCTTGAAAAGAATAATTAGATGATTCCAGATCGAAATTTGATTTTGATGTAACTTACTTCGATATTTTCTATTTATAATCATCAAATTATTTATTCGTGTTCTTAGTTTGATCAATATGAATAACCAACTCAGTTTTGATTGTTTGTTTTTTATCTAGTGGAATAACATTTTACTAGATAAATATTTGGATTTTCAGCATTTCCCTTTTTTCAAAGTTTTTGGGGCATTAATATTTCACAAATATTCGAAACAGATTCATTGCTTTTGTTTTAATTTGTATTATGCATAGCCCATTGACTGTTCTGTTCATTAATGTGTAAAAAAAATAAGTATCTATTATGCATTGATGTTAAAACTAACTTGATTTTTTTGTGTGTATAGGGGGGGGGGGGGCTCCAGGAAACTTTCGCCCCGGGCGCTGTCTGCTCTTCGGACGGCCCTGTTTTTGTTTTCAAACATTTTTTTAATTACAAGATGTTAATTTTTCAATTATATTATCTGTTTTAAATACGTTTTCGAACTTGTTCTTATGTATTGTTTCTGCAATATCTGTAGCTAAATTTATAGATTTTTTGAGATTCGAATCCATATCGTGATTTATTTGTAGAGTCTTTCTTTCCCTAGAATATAAAAACTTTCTGTTGTGCACTAACTGTTGCACGGCTGCACTACACACGAATAGAAACTATAATATTCACTGATGCACTTGTCGGTCACTTCGAATAGCATTGCACATACTGAAATGTTTTCTTCTCAACAAAGGCAACTTCAATAACAATGGATTCAAATAGAGGCATCTATAGAATGGAGTCGTTTCCAAAGTATTTTTTTCTGAAGAGCATGTTTAAAAACATGGGATCTGACCATTTTTTAAATAATTTGACTAAGTTTTAATATTTTTAAAAAATTACTTTAATCGGTGAACTTTCATTGTTTATGCTTCTGTCGATGACATCACAAATGATGAAATGCCATTCAGTGTCGCCGTTCACAGAGCAAAATATTTAATTCGCATCTTTACTCACGTGTTTGGGCAACGATAGGGTTGATAGCAAGCGTAGAGTGCAATTTAATTCGCTTCTTGATTATCATAACGTGGAAACGCGATAGAAAGATGCGCCAAAGAGCATCATTTGTGACGTCATCAAGACCACGCGTTATTTGAAAAATCGGACATTTAAAAGAATTAATTAAAAAATAACTGTTGGGAAAATGAAAGTATTTTCTGGGTCCATGTTATTAGTTTATTTTATTTTATTTATTTATTTATTTTTTTGCTCATTCTATCAATTTCAGTGACAAAAAGTACTACTATTTTTGACTGAAAGAAACAACCCCATTTATATCTCAGGCTGAACACATAATTATGACTGAAGCACAGTTCAACGGGTCAGAAATCGTTAACAAATATGCATTGCATGAACTACTATTTACTTTACTTGGAAGGAAATTTTTAAAACCAATCTTGGCAACCTTGACAAAACTTCCTCAAATTTTCAGCTTTGTAAATATAACAATAAACATCGTCTCCAGTAGGGTAATTCAAAAAAACTTTTTGTCAGCTAGAGTCCAGGTTACACCCTATTTTCTTTTTTTAGACATACTAATATTATTACGCTGTAAAAATTTTAGCTTCTTACTCAAATTTTAAGAGGGTGCTCAAGGTCCCCTCAATTAAACTTTAGCCATACCATAGAAAATGTCACAAATTTAGAAACATTTTAATTCCCTCAGCTGTTGTTTTGTAAATAATTATTATGTATGCAATGTATATGCATATTACTAGCGTATATTTTATAGTAGCGTATAAAATGTAGCACTGTTTTTTCTGTTCAATGTCTTTTTTAACCCCCCTTCCCATATTAATGAAGTTTGGAGGGGAGGGGGGTTGAGCACCCTCTTTCAGTTGAAATAGGAAGCTAAAATTCTTCCAGTATATTGTTATTCATAAGTCTAAAAATATTGATTGGTATCCTGGTATCTAGCAGAAACTTTTTTTTACATGAATTTTTGATCCACCCTAGACTCCAGTATTGAGAACATACGTAAAATACTATTAAGCAGTATCACAGAAATACAATGTTTATTGTATCTAAAATATTCATTTGATGGCATACAATTTGTCAAAAAGAAGAAAAAGATGAAGTTTTTTTTAGTTCAACTAGTCTGGAGAAGGTGTTGGCTGTTGTTGCAAATGCCAAGTTATCAAGAGTTTTTATGCTTTAGGATGATCATTAGTCCGTTGCGTCCACTCGTTGCAGATTATATAACTTTTACTTAAGGGAATGGCTGCAAATGAAATATTTTTCAGAATTCGGATGCAGCAGGGTTATCAGGGTTCGGATTTTTTCCCAAGTTCTTGAGTTAGAGATCTTGGGCTCTTGAGATTTTGTTCGCATTCTTAGTTTTGGCTTATTCATGAAAAATATACATTTATTAAATATTTCTCCACTAAAACTCAACATTTTCACTAAAGTAATTTTTTGGAAAAGTCTAATTACAAGTAATTTACTATTAGTGTAGTACTTGTAAATAATTTACTTTACAAGTGTGGTCACAGTGCGAAATGCAAATTCTTACTGGAATGATACAGCAATTGCTTATAGCTAAACTGTTTTTTCTTTTTTAATTTTTTTTAATGATGTCATTAAAAGTTCTAGAATCAATGAAGTATTATGGCGCAAACCGCATATTGATACGACAATTTGTTGCGTTTCAATGATGTTTTGAAATGTGCCAAGAACTTTTCGGACACCCTGCATATTAAATGATGCGCAGGGACTACATAATGTTATTCGATACGTGTGAGTGAAGAGTTAAGTTAAAACTAAAAATTTATTCAGCTACGTGAAAATATAACAATGCTTTACTTTTTTGGAATGAAGTAAAAAACCGAACCCCCACTAAAAAAAAAAGCTAACATTTTTATTTCGATCATTTTTTAAAGTCACTGATTTTTTCTTTTTTAATCTTTTTTCTTTTAGGAAATTTGTGCAAGACCAAAGTTTGTATCCGAAAGCACTGCACGTTTTGATATCGAGCAAGGAGAACTAGGTAAGAACTTATTAAGGCATCGGATTCTAAAAATCAAATATCTATTGCCAGTCAGAAATGGCTCGTTTATAACTTAGAAACTTCCTGGGTAATAGTACTTTTACAAGTACGCATACTAAAACCTGTCTATTATATAATACTAATAATTATCAAGCATTTCAGATCATTTTATTTCGAAGTAAAAACAGTTTTAGTTTTATAAAGATTTATTTTTTATAAACAATATTATAAAGATTTAGTAAAATATTTGTCTGGATTGCTCGTAACGTTTATTCAATAAATTGAAACGCTCTTCCACTCCGCAAAGTCAGGTTCGATTCCCCGGTTATATGCGGTCGACTCAGCCTGTCCTCCCTTCCGTACGTCGATAAAATGAGTACCAAGCGTGCTTGGGAACCAAACACTAAGGGCTCCGCGTTAGGCTGACCACATAACTGGAACATCTGCTTTGCACCCCAAAGCCCCTGGTCAGGAAAACTGAATTGGGCACAGTATACCTTGGCCGCCATGGGGTGTTGCGCCGCTGAGGTTAGTTTAGTTTTAGCAAGCATAATCCTTAAAAAAATAGATTTAAATGTAGAAAAACTTAAAAACTGTTTGCAATGCATAGCGGTTAAAGAAAGTTGGAATGCTACACTGGAGCAGTTAATAAATCTCATATGACTAACAGTAAGTTGACGTTAAAAGCACATTTTTCGGTACCACAGTATGCACGCTTCGTTTAGCAGAGTTATAAAACTGGAATTACTAAAAAGTTACTTCCAAATATTAATGTAAGAAAAGCACATTATTGCATCATTTCTTTTCAACTTATTGAGAAAGTTTCTTCTTTTCACTTTTATCCATTAAAAAGAAAATTGCATTAATTGAAACATCATGAGAATACAGTACTGGCAATAGATTCTTAAATTGGTTTGTTTACTGAAGCCCTACGAAAACTACACATATATTGACTATGTTGACATATATTGACTATTGTATATTGACTAAAATCTTTTCACACTAGGAGATTATAGTCTTGTGGCAGCAGTGTCTTGTCTGACCATGACACCTCGGTTCCTAGAACGAGTAGTTCCACCAGATCAGAACTTTCATCAAGGCTACTGTGGAATCTTCCGGTTCAGGTTCTGGAGGTTCGGGGACTGGGTGGAGGTGGTCGTCGACGACCGGCTGCCCACAGCGAAAGGAAGACCATTGTTCCTAAGGTCAACGGATCCTACAGAATTCTGGCCTGCCTTGCTCGAAAAAGCCTACGCTAAGTAAGAACATAATAAAATAGTAAGAACATACTTTAATAAAATTAACATATTTGACTTAGGACAGCGGTTCCCAAATTGTGTACCCCGGCACAGTGAGTTGCCACAGGAAGAGGCTAGCTGCCACGAAGTGTCCATAATATCAATATATATGTACTAGAGATACCGGTACGGCTTTGCCCGTAGTAAAAAATTAAAAGGTCATTTGGTTCGCCTGTATATTTACAAATAATGGATGATGAATTTCTCGCCCATTTGCTAATGTTCATTTGCTTGCATATGTTACGGTTCCACGTTATGGTAACTTGGTCATTTACTCGTTCATCTTATGATAATTTTTCTCGGGAAAATGTTCTTAAAATTGGAATAGAAAAAGAACAAAGTCGAATTTTCGAAAAATTGCTTCGAGGTGATCAACCCTAGGCTACGAACTAATTCTGTGCCAAATTCCATGTAAATCGGCCGAACGGTCTAGGCGCTATTCGCGTAACAGACATACAGAGATCCAGAAACACAGGCTTTCAGCTTTATTATTAGTAAAGATACCGCAAAGATAAACTAGAATGCCGTGAGAATATAATAATTCTTCAAAGGTTACCACAAATCGGAAAAGTTTTTTAACCCCTGGTCTAGGGTATTATTCATTTCAAACTAAAAATATCAAATTTATTGTGATGTTTATATTGATCCCCTTCCGCAGTGCAAATATTTATTCATTCCAAAACTGATTCGTTGAACTATCTTCGAAACCAGATCATTTAACAAACTATTTTAGTCTTAAATTTAGTTGTTAAAATTAATTTGTACAACCTACTTAATGTTAACGACTTCCTTTATACTGATGGTAATTGGATAACAATGGACAGTTTAAGTTGTTGGTTAAGAGCACGCTAGTTATTCTTGACGGCATTTTCGTGTTTAAGGCTTTGCATTTATCTACTAACTATTTTTAGATCCGTTTCATTAACATATACTTTACGCAGATTAAACTTGCCTCCTGTCTTTCACTTTTTTTTTTTGCTATTTCCTGTAGATATGTCAGTGAACCATTCATATAACGTGCGGAACAAATGTGCTATATTAATGACAATGGGGTTGTTTCCTTCAGTCAAAAGTAGTACTTTTAGTCACTGAAATTGATGCAAGCAAAAAAAAAAAAAAAAATATATATATATATATATATATATATATATATATATATATATATATATATATATATATATATATATATATAAATATATATATATATATATATATATATATATATATATATATATATATATATATATATATATATATATATATATATATATATATATATATAATAATAATAACATGGACCCAGAAAATTCTTTCATTTTCCCAACAGTTATGTTTTAATTAATTTTTTAAAATGTCCTATTTTTCAAACAAGGCGTGATCTTGATGACGTCACAAATGATGCACTTTGCCGCATCTTTCTTCCGCATTTCCCTGTTATGATAATCAAGAAGCGAATTAAAATTGCGCTCTACGCTTGCTATCAACCCTATCGCTGCCAATACACGTGAGTGAAGATGCGAATTAAATATTTTGCTCTGTGAATGGCAACACAGAATGGCATTTCATCATTTGTGATGTCATCGGCAAGAAATGTTAACAATGAAAGATCACCGATTTAAGTAATTTTTTAAAAATATTGAACTTAAAAAAAAAATATTTAAAAAAATGGTTAGATCCTATGTTTTTAAGCGTGGGTTTTCAGAAAAAAATACTTTTAAAATATTGGAAACGACCCCATTGTCTTCGTACTTAAAGTTACTGGGTAGTCATTAATAATAGTTAAAGTCATATGAGACTAAAATTTCCCGAAGTGTTTTTGCACATTTTGGTGAAAAAAATTATCATGTGATCGGTAAGATTGAATAAAATTCTGCTACAATTCGCTTATAGTTTTACTTCCTCTGCCCTAGATTATTATCGAAGAGTCAATTATACTAAGTGTACAAGACTAAAAAAATAGTAATTATCAGTGAGATCCTTGCGGAATAAGTGTTGTGATATACCTACATGTTAACAAAAAAAAGTTAGCATGCTTTGAAAAAACACACTCGCACGCTTAACACAGAAATATTAAACTGCGACATTCTTAAAGCTTTGCAACCTTTGTTTGGAAAATTCGTACAAATAATAAGTTGCAATTCGCAACTCCAATAAACTATAGGGGGGCTGCAGCCAAAAGGTAAAACAAACAAATGCCACAACTTATAACTTGCTTTGACGCTTAGTGAATGACAGTCATTTTTCATCGTGTTTGTGGGAAGCTTTCTTTTCTATTCTTCTGAAATTACATTACACCACAAAAGTAGTTAATAATTGACAGTTCTGGGACAACGGAGGCGTTGAGGCGTTAACGCCTCCGTCGATTCCCACCTCCGTCGATCCCCACCTCCGTCGACCACCGCCCCCCGACCTTGGGGTTGCGCTGCCTCCCCCTCCCCACAACCGGGGCCGCCGCGAGAACCCGTAGAAGGTGATGAGGTTTTTTCGCGCGCTTTTTTTTTTTTTTTTTCGCGCATTTTTGGACTTAGAATATTTTGAACTTGTTGTCATGACAACCAGAGTTTTAGGATGGCAACTTTTAAGAACGTTCGTGGCGCCATCTATTGAGATTTTTTATTTCCAGACTTTGAATAATTTCGACGAATGGTTGTCAAGACAACCAAAGTTTCGCGAATTTAATTATTTTTATTTTACAGAGTGTTGGGAATCGAACACCCAAACTTTGAGTTAGCAAAAACGTATGCTAACCACTATGCTATATTTTCCATTACACTTTCAGTCTTAATGTGAATCTGTACCATGACAACGAATATTACAATTAAATTAATTTTAAAACCATCAGTTAATTAACTCTTTAGTACTAATCATGGCATGTCATTAACTGAATTTCAACTCATAATTGAAACTATCATCATCATTATTATTATTTTTCATAATAACAAAGTTTTCACTTAAGTAAAGATTTATTTAAATACAACCCATTCGAGATTTTAGATTTATTTCAATGCTTTGTGGACTTGAAATATATTTTAAACTTTGATTTTCTTTTTCATGCATTTCAAACTTTATCATTTTTATTTTTTCTAACTTGTTCATACATTTTGAACTTTAACGTTTTTTCCTGTCATTTAGCACTTTGATTATTTTTTTTCACTATTTTAGCGTTTTTCAATTATTTTCAGTCTTTCACTATTTTCTTAGCCTTTTAGTCTTTAACTAATTTCAAGCATTTCAGACTTAAATTATTTTTTCGTGATTTCGATTTTTTTTTTTTTAGTATATTTTAGAGTTTGATCATTTTCTCGCTTGTTTTTACTTTTTCGTTTTTTTTCCGATATTTTTAAACTTAGAAATTTTTCGCAATTAGTGACAGGAATCGAAACCTCAAATTTTTCGAAACGTTATCATGTCTTCAATTTTTGCAATCATGTCAAACTTGCAATCAATTTACTCGTAGTAGTAACTAACACTTATCATTAACAAATTTTCACGGATTTTAAAAATTAACTTAATTAATTTTTTCCAGTAAGCAAATTGCGCACTCAAGTTACATTCCAACACTGCATATACGCTTCAAGAGTTCCATTGAATTTATCACATTCCATTTAATTAACTCTAATAATTACTTTTTCATTAATACTTAACTTAATCATTTTATCATACATTTATTCCAGTTACAAAATTATGCTTAAAAGTTATTTATTTTTCTTAGCACAAGAGATATTAACATGTTCCTACTAAAATGCTTTTCACTCTAGTTTGAGTTTACTAAAATAGCAACTCATTTACGATTTAGATTCATTTAATCGTCTTTGATTCTTTTTCATTATTATTATTTTACATTATCACATACGTTATTATTTTTATACATTTATCCATTTAATTTTTCAAAATCTACAATCAATTTACTCTTCGTATTAATTAACACTTATCACTATCAAATATTTTCATGAATTTTAAAAATTATCTTCTTAAATAATTTTTTACTGTAACCAAATTTCCCACTCAAGTTATATTTTATCACTACATATGCTTTTCATGAGTTTCATTTAATTTATCGCATTTCATTTAATTAACTCTAATAATTATTTTTTATCATCGATATTTAAGTTAATCATATTTTGATTTCTTTATTATTTTTTTTCATGCAAACACTCTTGATGGAATAAAATAAAATTTTCAACTTTCATGAATTAAATCCCCTCTGACTATTTTATTTTACTTTACCATACTTTACTATTTTACTTACTGCGTTTTACTATTTATCATTCATTACAGCTTTTCCAAAATATTACTTTACAACCAACTAATTTCATTAACAGAATTTTCATTACAATTTATAAATTTCACTTTTATTTAATTATTTTTACCTACGGTAAAATTAAACACATCACATAAAAAAGTTAAACATCAATGAAGAACCCGAGAAATGTTAAAATTATAAGTCGAGTATCAAAACTTCATGTCAGCAAATTTTAAAAATAGACTTACCGAAAAATAATTTCTACTGAAATTCATTTCAAAACTTGGAATCAATTTACTCTTAGCATTAATAAACACTTATCATTAAGAAATTTTCATGGATTTTAAAAATCAACTTATTTAATTTTTTCCAGTAAGCAAATTTCGCACTCAAGTTACATTTTATCACTACATATGCTTTTCAAGAGTTTTATTGAATTTATCACATTTTATTTAATTATTTTTTGATTAGTATTAAACTTAGTCATTTTATCGCTTAGTATTTAACTTAATCATTTTCTTGCTTGTTTTTACTTTATCGTTTTTTTTCCCCCGTTATTTTTAAACTTAGAAATTTTTCACAATTAGTAACAGGAATCGAACCCACAAATTTTTCGAAACATTATCAGGTCTACAATTTTCATCCAACTAATTTATTTTAAAAACTTGCAATCAATTTACTCTTAGTAGTAATTAACACTTATCATTAATAAACTTTCACGATTTTAAAAAAATCAACTTATTTAATTTTTTTCCAGTAAGCAAATTTCGCACTCAAGTTACATTTCATCACTTTATATGCTTTTCAAGAGTTTCATTTAATTTATCACATTTTATTTAATCAACTCTATTAATTATTTTTTGATTAGTATTTAACTTAGTCATTTTATCGCATAGTGTTTTACTTTATTATTATTATTTTTTTTTCATACAAGCACTCTTGTTAGAATAAAACAAAATTTTCAACATTCATGAATTAGAATCACTTTGACTATTTCATTTTCCCAATAATATTTTACTTTAACAACTAATTTCTTTAACAAAATCGATATCATTTATTTTAGTCTTTATCCTTTTCGAACGATACATTCAAATGGACAGCTATACGTTAAAATAAGAAACTTAATCTAAATTTTGACAAATTAAGTTATAGCTAAATACTGACTAAAATTAAGTACAAAAGACTAACCTTTTTGGGGTGAAATCCCTCAAGTACCAGCTATCGCGAAGTTATTTAAAAACAGTGAATGAAATTGTAATAAGTGGATTGTTAATTATAACTCAATCTCACAAATTACAACTACATGCATGTTTTATTTGAAATCGCTGCATACGGCTGTTTGCCCATCGTCGATTTGCAGAAGGCATGCCGTGAAATCGCAAATCAACGCGGCTGTTGAAAAAAACTCCCATAATCCCAAAGAACTTCCCATCGTCCACACACATCGAGGCGAATTGAGAAAATGACTTTATCAATATTGCTATCTACCCCTTTACCGATAACAGATAACAAACCCCACGTGCGAGTATTATTCACCACCTGGCCTACGTCTTTCAAGTGATGTCACTGTTTCTGACCAATTAAAATTAGTTCACGTTTCTCAAATATCAAGCACATAGATCGACAATAGCCTGATGTCTGGTTTTCCAAACAAAATTTTAGATTTTAATTCGTAGTTTCGAATTAATTTCTTTTTCATTTCAAACTTATATAAAAAAATTTCCAGCTTGTAAGAATATTTCTTTCAAAAACAGATTTTTGATTCAAAACAGTATTTTTTCAAACTTGTAATATTTTTCTACTTAGAAAATGAAATCAAAAATTTTTGTTTTCTTTAATCATATAAAATGTTTTTAAAAAATAATTTCTCAAACTTGTAATATTTTTCCACTAATTAAAAAAAAAATCAATTTTTTTTTTTTCAATCATATAAAAATAAATTTTTATTCTTACAACAATAAATTTTTCCGCAAAAATATTTTTTTCAAATCAAAATAATAATAATAATATTTTTGTAACATATTATTTTTTTTCTTTTCAATCTTTTTTTTTTCGCAAAACTATTTTTTTTTTTTTCAAAAATTTTCAAACTTACAAAATAAAATTTTTTCAACTGAATCTTTAAACGAAATGATTTAATTAAATTTAAAACTCAATATCACTTTACTCTTAGTATTAATAACCAATAGCACTTAACCATTTACTCTTCGCACTCTAAGTATTAATTAACACACATGCATTATAAATAATAATAATAATGTTTAAGATACTTACAAATCATCCACTCAAGCTTTCAAATATCCATCTAGCATGTTATTGTTCATTCGTGTGAGGGAACTTGTAATAAAACTTTACTCATCAACCGAAATTATAAGCGAAAATATCACATTTTCAGCACTTAATATAATCCTACAATTAACAAATTGGTTTTAACTTTGAATTTAAGAAAAATAAAAACTATTACACACTTAGTAACATATCTATCGATGTATATTATTTCATGACAAATCACAAATAGGTGAGGATCTTTTATCGATCATGTGACCAACTAAGTTAAGAAAGAGCATCCTTATCTCATATGAGAATTTATAAGTCTTTAATATTTCTCTTTAATGTAAGTGTATTCATACGTACGAGTTTGTGTATGTGAATATAACTGTGTATTGTTTTCAAACCATTGACATGTTTAAGCTTTACGGTTCTAATTTTGACTTTCCACTTAGCATTAGTCGAAGTCCTTCGCATGTATTAAACTATAGAAATATCACAAAAATTATATTTTCATTCAGTCTTAATTACAAAACCATACAATAACATGAAGACAACACCGATAGTATAAAGATTACTTACAATAAAGTGCATATAAAGAATATATGTAAGAGTGATTTCAAAGTATAATCCATCAACCATATTCAACATCTCAATAAAAACACAAGTCTCTTTTAAAATGATAAACACAATTTATTCACACACACAGTAAAAGACAATTAAAAAAACTTACATCTTTAAGTAAAACTCTTCAAAACTTTCAAGCGTATTTTTAACATCGATTGCATCAAATAAATCAGACACATGACATTTTAAACATGGACTATCAACATTCAAAGTAACGAAGTCACGAGTCAAGTTTTCCCAATTAACATTAAAAAGAGCCTGTTCGAAAAAAGTGTCGAACTTCCGACCCCTTGTTAATGATTCACATCCATGCACGCTCATGTAAAAAATGAATCCATTTTTACAATCCACACATTCTTTTTTAGAAAGGTAGTTTATGTTGCATATGAGCTCATCAAATAGTCACTTACGTAGAGAATCAGCCAGTTTACTAACTTCTTGTGATGTATATGTGCTGATTTTATCACATCGACAATCACAGGGATATTTTTTCTCAATTTCCGGAAGGATGTACTCTTTTAGAGTATAAGTCATAAGTTTGTCTTTGACACTACGTGAGATACAAGGGGACGCGTAGCACAATTTGTCAATCTGGCTTTCCAAAAGTAGAACTCTATCAGGTATCAACTGGAACACTTCTCGTTTCAGTTTGAACAATCTTTGCACACTAACACAGATGTTACCATTCGCACTCGACTCTCCTTTTTTATAACAAAAGCGAAATCACGGTCTTCGATTAATTTTTTATTTATATTTTTACGTAGGCTTGAAATTAGTGATCTCCACACATCTGGTTCTAAGGAAACACCATCCTTAGTTGGTCGAAGAATACCATCTTTCCCACACGTATATCTTCTAATATGCACGCGTGTACGTTTCCGAAAAGTATTCACCTAAAGTGAAAATACAATCACCCAAGTGTATCGTATCATCAGGCTGTGGAGAAGCCTCAGTGTTCATTTTCATGTTCGTTGCATTCCATCTGTTCATCTTCAGGCTTCAAAGTTTCAGAATGATTTTCACCAGCGTTACTCATTCTTAACTCTCATAGGATTAAGAGTCACAATACTAAAACAACTTCCTGTGAACTTAAAAAATAAATCAAACTAGGTTTTAACACTAGCGGGTGAAGAAAAATCCTAAGTACATAGAATGAAATTTCACGACGTCTTTCAAAGCTCAGAATCACTCTGAAAATGATTCTCCAAACATCCACTATAAACCAATGAATATTCACTTTAACCAATGAGAAGTGTAAATAAATCTCCTGCTACTGAAGTCATAGAATATCACACGAACTTTTGAGCAGAATTGAGTTGTTTTCCACAGTATTCAGATTTTTAGAAAATGCCAACACTTTGACTTCCAACTTCATCCTGACCTACTACGAGTAATTTTAAGATGGTAGCAGGTTTTCACATCACACCGAATGTCGATGACGGTTTCGCATCTCGCGCATGACATGCTCAATCACGTGTAATTGATCATGTCAATTTGCATGAGATGCGAAACCGTCATCGGCATTCGGTGTGATGTGAAAACCTGCTACCATCTTAAAATTACTCGTAGTAGGTCAGGATGAAGTTGGAAGTCAAAGTGTTGGCATTTTCTAAAAATCTGAATACTGTGGAAAACAACTCAATTCTGCTCAAAACTTCGTGTGATATTCTATGACTTCAGTAGCAGGAGATTTATTTACACTTCTCATTGGTTAAAGTGAATATTCATTGGTTTATAGTGGATGTTTGGAGAATCATTTTCAGAGTGATTCTGAGCTTTGAAAGACGTCGTGAAATTTCATTCTATGTACTTAGGATTTTTCTTCACCCGCTAGTGTTAAAACCTAGTTTGATTTATTTTTTAAGTTCACAGGAAGTTGTTTTAGTATTGTGACTCTTAATCCTATGAGAGTTAAGAATGAGTAACGCTGGTGAAAATCATTCTGAAACTTTGAAGCCTGAAGATGAACAGATGGGATGCAACGAACATGAAAATGAACACTGAGCCTTCTCCACAGCCTGATGATACGATACACTTGGGTGATTGTATTTTCACTTTAGGTGAATACTTTTCGGAAACGTACACGCGTGCATATTAGAAGATATACGTGTGGGAAAGATGGTATTCTTCGACCAACTAAGGATGGTGTTTCCTTAGAACCAGATGTGTGGAGATCATTAATTTCAAGCCTACGTAAAAATATAAATCAAAAATTAATCGAAGACCGTGATTTCGCTTTTGTTATAAAAAAGGAGAGTCGAGTGCGAATGGTAACATCTGTGTTAGTGTGCAAAGATTGTTCAAACTGAAACGAGAAGTGTTCCAGTTGATACCTGATAGAGTTCTACTTTTGGAAAGCCAGATTGACAAATTGTGCTACGCGTCCCCTTGTATCTCACGTAGTGTCAAAGACAAACTTATGACTTATACTCTAAAAGAGTACATCCTTCCGGAAATTGAGAAAAAATATCCCTGTGATTGTCGATGTGATAAAATCAGCACATATACATCACAAGAAGTTGGTAAACTGGCTGATTCTCTACGTAAGTGACTATTTGATGAGCTCATATGCAACATAAACTACCTTTCTAAAAAAGAATGTGTGGATTGTAAAAATGGATTCATTTTTTACATGAGCGTGCATGGATGTGAATCATTAACAAGGGGTCGGAAGTTCGACACTTTTTTCGAACAGGCTCTTTTTAATGTTAATTGGGAAAACTTGACTCGTGACTTCGTTACTTTGAATGTTGATAGTCCATGTTTAAAATGTCATGTGTCTGATTTATTTGATGCAATCGATGTTAAAAATACGCTTGAAAGTTTTGAAGAGTTTTACTTAAAGATGTAAGTTTTTTTAATTGTCTTTTACTGTGTGTGTGAATAAATTGTGTTTATCATTTTAAAAGAGACTTGTGTTTTTATTGAGATGTTGAATATGGTTGATGGATTATACTTTGAAATCACTCTTACATATATTCTTTATATGCACTTTATTGTAAGTAATCTTTATACTATCGGTGTTGTCTTCATGTTATTGTATGGTTTTGTAATTAAGACTGAATGAAAATATAATTTTTGTGATATTTCTATATTTTAATACATGCGAAGGACTTCGACTAATGCTAAGTGGAAAGTCAAAATTAGAACCGTAAAGCTTAAACATGTCAATGGTTTGAAAACAATACACAGTTATATTCACATACACAAACTCGTACGTATGAATACACTTACATTAAAGAGAAATATTAAAGACTTATAAATTCTCATATGAGATAAGGATGCTCTTTCTTAACTTAGTTGGTCACATGATCGATAAAAGATCCTCACCTATTTGTGATTTGTCATGAAATAATATACATCGATAGATATGTTACTAAGTGTGTAATAGTTTTTATTTTTCTTAAATTCAAAGTTAAAACCAATTTGTTAATTGTAGGATTATATTAAGTGCTGAAAATGTGATATTTTCGCTTATAATTTCGGTTGATGAGTAAAGTTTTATTACAAGTTCCCTCACACGAATGAACAATAACATGCTAGATGGATATTTGAAAGCTTGAGTGGATGATTTGTAAGTATCTTAAACATTATTATTATTATTTATAATGCATGTGTGTTAATTAATACTTAGAGTGCGAAGAGTAAATGGTTAAGTGCTATTGGTTATTAATACTAAGAGTAAAGTGATATTGAGTTTTAAATTTAATTAAATCATTTCGTTTAAAGATTCAGTTGAAAAAATTTTATTTTGTAAGTTTGAAAATTTTTGAAAAAAAAAAAAATAGTTTTGCGAAAAAAAAAAGATTGAAAAGAAAAAAAATAATATGTTACAAAAATATTATTATTATTATTTTGATTTGAAAAAAATATTTTTGCGGAAAAATTTATTGTTGTAAGAATAAAAATTTATTTTTATATGATTGAAAAAAAAAATTGATTTTTTTTTTAATTAGTGGAAAAATATTACAAGTTTGAGAAATTATTTTTTAAAAACATTTTATATGATTAAAGAAAACAAAAATTTTTGATTTCATTTTCTAAGTAGAAAAATATTACAAGTTTGAAAAAATACTGTTTTGAATCAAAAATCTGTTTTTGAAAGAAATATTCTTACAAGCTGGAAATTTTTTTATATAAGTTTGAAATGAAAAAGAAATTAATTCGAAACTACGAATTAAAATCTAAAATTTTGTTTGGAAAACCAGACATCAGGCTATTGTCGATCTATGTGCTTGATATTTGAGAAACGTGAACTAATTTTAATTGGTCAGAAACAGTGACATCACTTGAAAGACGTAGGCCAGGTGGTGAATAATACTCGCACGTGGGGTTTGTTATCTGTTATCGGTAAAGGGGTAGATAGCAATATTGATAAAGTCATTTTCTCAATTCGCCTCGATGTGTGTGGACGATGGGAAGTTCTTTGGGATTATGGGAGTTTTTTTCAACAGCCGCGTTGATTTGCGATTTCACGGCATGCCTTCTGCAAATCGACGATGGGCAAACAGCCGTATGCAGCGATTTCAAATAAAACATGCATGTAGTTGTAATTTGTGAGATTGAGTTATAATTAACAATCCACTTATTACAATTTCATTCACTGTTTTTAAATAACTTCGCGATAGCTGGTACTTGAGGGATTTCACCCCAAAAAGGTTAGTCTTTTGTACTTAATTTTAGTCAGTATTTAGCTATAACTTAATTTGTCAAAATTTAGATTAAGTTTCTTAATTTAACGTATAGCTGTCCATTTGAATGTATCGTTCGAAAAGGATAAAGACTAAAATAAATGATATCGATTTTGTTAAAGAAATTAGTTGTTAAAGTAAAATATTATTGGGAAAATGAAATAGTCAAAGTGATTCTAATTCATGAATGTTGAAAATTTTGTTTTATTCTAACAAGAGTGCTTGTATGAAAAAAAAAATAATAATAATAAAGTAAAACACTATGCGATAAAATGACTAAGTTAAATACTAATCAAAAAATAATTAATAGAGTTGATTAAATAAAATGTGATAAATTAAATGAAACTCTTGAAAAGCATATAAAGTGATGAAATGTAACTTGAGTGCGAAATTTGCTTACTGGAAAAAAATTAAATAAGTTGATTTTTTTAAAATCGTGAAAGTTTATTAATGATAAGTGTTAATTACTACTAAGAGTAAATTGATTGCAAGTTTTTAAAATAAATTAGTTGGATGAAAATTGTAGACCTGATAATGTTTCGAAAAATTTGTGGGTTCGATTCCTGTTACTAATTGTGAAAAATTTCTAAGTTTAAAAATAACGGGAAAAAAAAAACGATAAAGTAAAAACAAGCAAGAAAATGATTAAGTTAAATACTAAGCGATAAAATGACTAAGTTTAATACTAATCAAAAAATAATTAAATAAAATGTGATAAATTCAATAAAACTCTTGAAAAGCATATGTAGTGATAAAATGTAACTTGAGTGCGAAATTTGCTTACTGGAAAAAATTAAATAAGTTGATTTTTAAAATCCATGAAAATTTCTTAATGATAAGTGTTTATTAATGCTAAGAGTAAATTGATTCCAAGTTTTGAAATGAATTTCAGTAGAAATTATTTTTCGGTAAGTCTATTTTTAAAATTTGCTGACATGAAGTTTTGATACTCGACTTATAATTTTAACATTTCTCGGGTTCTTCATTGATGTTTAACTTTTTTATGTGATGTGTTTAATTTTACCGTAGGTAAAAATAATTAAATAAAAGTGAAATTTATAAATTGTAATGAAAATTCTGTTAATGAAATTAGTTGGTTGTAAAGTAATATTTTGGAAAAGCTGTAATGAATGATAAATAGTAAAACACAGTAAGTAAAATAGTAAAGTATGGTAAAGTAAAATAAAATAGTCAGAGGGGATTTAATTCATGAAAGTTGAAAATTTTATTTTATTCCATCAAGAGTGTTTGCATGAAAAAAAAAATAAAATAAAATAAAGAAATCAAAATATGATTAACTTAAATATCGATGATAAAAAATAATTATTAGAGTTAATTAAATGAAATGCGATAAATTAAATGAAACTCATGAAAAGCATATGTAGTGATAAAATATAACTTGAGTGGGAAATTTGGTTACAGTAAAAAATTATTTAAGAAGATAATTTTTAAAATTCATGAAAAAATTTGATAGTGATAAGTGTTAATTAATACGAAGAGTAAATTGATTGTAGATTTTGAAAAATTAAATGGATAAATGTATAAAAATAATAACGTATGTGATAATGTAAAATAATAATAATGAAAAAGAATCAAAGACGATTAAATGAATCTAAATCGTAAATGAGTTGCTATTTTAGTAAACTCAAACTAGAGTGAAAAGCATTTTAGTAGGAACATGTTAATATCTCTTGTGCTAAGAAAAATAAATAACTTTTAAGCATAATTTTGTAACTGGAATAAATGTATGATAAAATGATTAAGTTAAGTATTAATGAAAAAGTAATTATTAGAGTTAATTAAATGGAATGTGATAAATTCAATGAAACTCTTGAAGCGTATATGCAGTGTTGGAATGTAACTTGAGTGCGCAATTTGCTTACTGAAAAAAATTAATTAAGTTAATTTTTAAAATCCGTGAAAATTTGTTAATGATAAGTGTTAATTACTACTACGAGTAAATTGATTGCAAGTTTGACATGATTGCAAAAATTGAAGACATGATAACGTTTCGAAAAATTTGAGGTTTCGATTCCTGTCACTAATTGCGAAAAATTTCTAAGTTTAAAAATATCGGAAAAAAACGAAAAAGTAAAAACAAGCGAGAAAATGATCAAACTCTAAAATATACTAAAAAAAAATCGAAATCACGAAAAAATAATTTAAGTCTGAAATGCTTGAAATTAGTTAAAGACTAAAAGGCTAAGAAAATAGTTAAAGACTGAAAATAATTGAAAAACGCTAAAATAGTGAAAAAAAATAATCAAAGTGCTAAATGACAGGAAAAAACGTTAAAGTTCAAAATGTATGAACAAGTTAGAAAAAATAAAAATGATAAAGTTTGAAATGCATGAAAAAGAAAATCAAAGTTTAAAATATATTTCAAGTCCACAAAGCATTGAAATAAATCTAAAATCTCGAATGGGTTGTATTTAAATAAATCTTTACTTAAGTGAAAACTTTGTTATTATGAAAAATAATAATAATGATGATGATAGTTTCAATTATGAGTTGAAATTCAGTTAATGACATGCCATGATTAGTACTAAAGAGTTAATTAACTGATGGTTTTAAAATTAATTTAATTGTAATATTCGTTGTCATGGTACAGATTCACATTAAGACTGAAAGTGTAATGGAAAATATAGCATAGTGGTTAGCATACGTTTTTGCTAACTCAAAGTTTGGGTGTTCGATTCCCAACACTCTGTAAAATAAAAATAATTAAATTCGCGAAACTTTGGTTGTCTTGACAACCATTCGTCGAAATTATTCAAAGTCTGGAAATAAAAAATCTCAATAGATGGCGCCACGAACGTTCTTAAAAGTTGCCATCCTAAAACTCTGGTTGTCATGACAACAAGTTCAAAATATTCTAAGTCCAAAAATGCGCGAAAAAAAAAAAAAGCGCGCGAAAAAACCTCATCACCTTCTACGGGTTCTCGCGGCGGCCCCGGTTGTGGGGAGGGGGAGGCAGCGCAACCCCAAGGTCGGGGGGCGGTGGTCGACGGAGGTGGGAATCGACGGAGGTGGGAATCGACGGAGGCGTTAACGCCTCAACGCCTCCGTTGTCCCAGAACTGTCAATTATTAACTACTCACAAACTGTCTGAAGCCTGTAATTTACCCCAAAGAAAACACGTGGAATGGAATGTTTAACCTTTTTCTTTAGTACAATTAATCACCGCATGGTAGCGTATTCGAGCTCTGGAGCTGCGAATAAAATATGAGCATAATTTTCCCACACAGAATATCAGGCTTTTTCGGTATCATAAATAGGGTTTTCACTAACTAATTTTCCAACTAATCACTATAAATTATTTCATATTTCATGGAAAGGACTGTTCTGCTGGTTTTGCAGAATACTTTTATGTGAAACCCTTAAAAGATTGCTTTATAACCTTTTTTTCTTTTGCAGATTCTATTGCGGTTATGGCAACCTCCAAGGTGGAAAAACTTCTCAAACCTTACAAGATCTTACTGGAGGAGTAGCACAGAACTTTCGAATAGCGGACCATGAGCCTTCAGTTATGTTCCAAACTGTGAACAGTTGCGTTACTCGTTCAACCCTGCTAGCTGCTAGCATACAAACGGTGAGAGAACACAAACTGTTGTTGAACCATTGCACTCGAAGTTTTCTTTTTTTTCCACCAGTTTTAACTCTGAGCTCAAATTGATTCTCTAGGAACTCAACTTTCATTGTCGTTCAATTTTTTATTCCTCCCATTTTTTTTATTACTTCCTTTTACAAAGAAGGAAGTATTGTATTCGCGAAAAAAATTTCACTCAAAAATCGGCTTTAATTTCCATTTTGCTCACCTCCGAATAAATGTTGAGTTAATTTTTCAACCCGACCACGCGTGGATATATACCTAGGAACGTACAGACACCCGAAATATCCATTTTGACCATCCCCGAGTTAATTACAACGAGTTTTCTCGTGACGTCTGTATGTACGTATGTATGTGCGCATGTGTGTATGTGTGTATGTATCTCGCATAACTCAAAAACGGTACTTCCTAGAAAGTTTAAATTTGGTACGTGGACTTCTAGTGGGGTCTAGTGGTGCACCTTCCCTTTTGGTTGCATTTGGATGTTCCTAAGGGGCTCTTTTGCCCCTTTTTGGAAGGAAATCATTGTTAATTTCGATGTAAACTCAAGTGTTGTTATAATTTGGCGGACACTTGGCGATATATCGCCAGTATTTTGGTCGCCAAGTTTTGTCGCCAACTTGGCGATTTTTTTTTTTAAATCTAGTTTTGATTTAGCCACTGTTGGTGATATTCAGAGACTAAACGATTGAATCACATTAAAATTGCCAATAATGGGAAAATGCCATTAAATTGGAGTAAAAGGAAGTCATGTGATGCACACATCAGGCTCGTTTTAATTTTTATTTATAGCAGCAGCACTTGAACATCGAATTTATTGACTAGAGTGCACTCAGCACACATGAAGAAAGGGTAAAATATAAAAATGCAACACAAGGTAAAATACAAAAGGTAAACTATGAAAATGTAAAATGTAACAAGTGAAAGATAAAATGTAAATTTTTTGAACAAAACTTTATCAGTTAAAAAATCATTACTTGCTATAAATGCGAAGAAGAAAACATGGAACAAAATTTGTTTCTTAAGCCATAAATTAGTTAATAAATATTACTGTCAACAATAGGATTCGACGAGTGCCTCAAGATCTCATTTGCCCAGATTTCGAAGATGGAATATTATCTTTTAAGCCAAAAAGAGGAAATCGAATTTATCTCTAACAACGGATTTATTCTTCATGGTCGAAAATATTTCCTCTGGTTTCTTTCCGCTCTAACAAACTATAACCAAGGTCAAAATGTTGAAAATGCTTTGCGAAGTAAAGTATATCACTGGAACTGGGGAAGCTATTTCGTGGGAATTTTATGATTAAAAACGGATTATTTTTCTTTCTTATTTATAGATTCAATAGCTTTATAATTTACTTTTTGTATTTTACCTTGTTGCATTTTTATATTTTACTTTCCCTTCATGTGTGCTGAGTGCGCTCTGTGCACTCTAGTCAATAAATCTTATGTTCAAGTGCTACTGCTAAAAAAAAAATAGTAATTTGAATTTTGACCTCTTGAATTCAAATTATGTTTTTCGCAATCACGAGTGTGTGTGTGTATGTAGGCGTGTGTGTTTATGTGTGTGTGGGGGGGTATGTGTGTTTGTGTGTAGGGGTTATGTGTATGTTTGATAAAAACATTGTACTGCAGTATGATTTAATTTTACATGAATATCTATGACATCTCATGAACACAATAAGTACCAAAAAATTGTAATACACAAAAATACACTCAAGGACGTTTTGAACTATAGCAGGAAATAAACTTTATCAATGCAGTGAAACCTGTATAAGTTGACCATTTGCAATGCAATACTTCGCAGTGGTCAACTTAAGCAGGTGGTCAACTTATAGAGGTTAAATTATATGATATAGATCTAATTCTGTGCCTGAAAATACCGGTCAACTTAGACAGGTGGTCAACTTAACAAGTTTTACTGTACTATCATTTCCTATTATCCGAGCCCAAACACATAGTCTTTTTTTTTTTCATTTATTAAAATTCGATATACTGCTTGCCGCATTCCCTTCTGATTTCACACCTACTTCCCATTATTAGGCCATTCCACGGAAAATGGTCATTTTGTCCCGCACGTGACGCTTCATACAGTTCATTAAAAGTAATAATTTAAAAGGGTAATGAACAAAATTTTGTTGCTTTAGAAATCGCAAACATATGTGCGACTTCTTAAGCAAAAACTTTCGTTATTACCTTTTAAAATTATTTCTTTTTTATGAAATATAGGAACGTCACTTGCGGTAAAAAATGACCGTTTTCAGTGGACTGGCAGTATATATAACTATTTTTCCCTACGGTTTAAATTACAGTTGAATCTCCGTATATCGAACTTCCACATATCGAAATTTTCTATATCTCGAAATCCGAGCAAATTTCCCTCTTCATTACATAGAAAAAGTGTTTCTATATATCGAAAAAATCTCTATATATCGAAAAAAAATTTCAGACATTCGTAGATCTTTTTTCTACATTAGACTGTTTGTCTCATGAAAAATAAAGGTTAGGGAAGAAAATTATGTTCATTTACGGTTGCTATGAAACTCATAAGGAATCTGGGGTTGAGGGGTGTGTAGATACAGTAGGTCGTTGTTCCGTTCTGGAGTTCTTAAATTTCCTGAAGTTGATTTCAAATCTTAGTTGTAACCAGTAACACTGTCAAATCAGTTTCATGTTATCCCTTTTGTCTGTTGATTATCTTTCCTAGTCTTTTTAGCTTCAGTGAAAATCATTCAAGTTAAATAGATTGATTTTTTACTTTTCTCTCGATTACATTGTCAAAACGGAAATCCCATAATGTTGCAGTTCAAGTAGAATTGCTAAAGAATGAAGATGCATGAAGGCGCAAAAATTTAATATCTAATAATTTTTGAATTATTAACTTTCATTTAATGCGATGCTCGTATAAATTAGAAATTGAGTTTCATACACAAAAATTAGCTTTTATTTTAATGTTTTAGAAGATTTCTGTGATAAACTAAGATTGTTTCTATATACCGAAATTTCTACGTATCGAATTTTTTTCCGGCAATTTGTTACTTCGATATATGGAGGTCCGACTGTATTATTTCCCAACGAATGAAGTACGTTTCCTTTGTGTTAGAACCTTAGCTTTCAAAACCTACAATTCGTTTCGTCATTTTTATATTAATAGAGCAAAAATATTAAGTAAGGCAAATCGCAGACAACAGGAGGTTGACTTTGGATGTCCCGCGCGGGAAGCCTACAAATAAAATAAAGTTTAAAACAACAAAGTTGTTTACAAAAAATAATATTGTGTCAGGAGTATCTTTATGTTAAATGTAAAGATTAAAAAATGTGCTTAGTCCTGTTTAATTAAAATATTATGATCTGCTGCAAAATGATGGTGAAATTATTGAGCCGGATTATCCCGCAAGTGACGGTAGATTGACCCTATGGCGACCCTTCCATCATATCGACCGATGCATGAAGTCTCGTTTGCAATTCCATAGATGAAACGTTATTTTGCTGTCCGTTAGAACGTCCAAACAAAAACGCTCATTCCAGTATGGCGTACAAAATTATTTTAAACTTATTTGTAAATCTCAAGATTATCTATTCGAAAAATAATATTTAACAGTTCTATGTTTCTAAAGGTAAACTATTTCCATTTAAAGAATGATGATGATGCAAAGGTCGTAGAATTGAGGAGAATCGTACGCAAACAAAAGACATTATGATTTTTTTCCCCTCAAATAACTTATAAGTAGTAAACTTCTCCGTTAACAAAATAAGAGGAGAAACTAATATTTTAATGAACAAAAAGCAAAAATTGCGAACATAGTAGAATCAAACTATGATAATTAAAGTAAAAACAACTAATTGCTGTCAATGGATTTAAGTGCACTTTGCAACTAAATATTACTTTAAACTTATTTTAAAGTTTTGCTGAATTTATGAGCAGTATATATTCTTTTGTACCCCTAATTATTCTTTATTCTATTAATATTTTGAAAATGATATGTAACTTGCAAAAAATGTTCTAGTACTTTTAACTGTTATTAAAAAATATGAAATTGCCCTGTAGCGACCTCTCGTTATAGCGTCCGGTTTTGTCTGGACGACAGGGGTCGTTGTAACGAACGTCGACTGTACTACCATTAGAAAGCTCCAGAACTTTACTATGCTGTAACATCATCTGTTATTGAACTACTAACTGCATCAGATAAAAGTGACTTGGCTATTATAAAACACAAGATACTTTGCTTTGGGGGATCATGTATCCTGATCTCACACCCTGCGAGTTTTACTTGCAAGGGTTAGGGAAAGATAATGCTTACGTACCGCTTCTTCCCACAGATTTGAATGACTACGAATCCTTATCACAGTGGGCTACCATATATAAGGCTCCAAATGCTGCAACAAGCATTGATATCATTACGAGTAACTAAATGTACTTTTTCCATTTTTACAGGATCAGCGTCTACCTGTACGACTACGGAATGGATTAGTCACACAACATGCGTATAGTATCACAGGACTTGCTAGGGTAAGCGAGTTTATATTTCATTATAAAGTGTTCTTCATTATTTAAATGAACTATGGAGTAGATTTTTTTTTAAATGCTCTTTTAGTACAAACACAACGTATACGTTTCAATGACAGTTTAAAATTACTACTGAGATAATAATATGACAATCATTGCAATGCATCACCAGTAGAAGAAAAGGTAGAATTTTGAAAAAAATCATACCAAGGATTCATAAAGATTTTAATAAGGTTTTAAACTAAGTTTGTTAAGGAGTTTGACCTTTCTTAATTATTATTTAACTGGTAAGTAGGAAAAATTAAAAACTTCACTTACCCATTTTGAATTTTTTTGAAAATCCTTTTTGCATACGAAACATTCAAGCTTGAATAACGAATATTTAGGTACGGGCATTCTTCTTCAGATTTTTCAGAACAGACATACATCCAAGTTATAAGTCAAAATTCTTTTATTCAGTTCCCACTTAATAAATATCTTTATCGTATCTGTTCCTCGAATTCTATGAGAAGGGTGGAAGCTGTAATAACTACTCTAAGTTTAATGGTCACCATCTAACAGCAATGCAAGAGTAAGAATTCATAAGATTCTAAGGGGTCTGAAAAACTTCTTTGCGGTTGCTCGCAATTCGTGCAACTTAATTTCTTGTTTAGGTACTTACGTATAATACCGTTGACCATAAATCTTGCCAGACTTGGGTGTGAGTTTTAATATTTTATTTAGGGTAACGACCCCAGTAATTGGCCCTTTAAGAGTTAATCCGAAAACTTACCTCTGTGTTCATTACTTAGAAAACAAATATTCACTTGTAAATATTTTTGTATTAAAGAATGCACATCTGAGCATCTATTTAGTTCACTAAAATCAAAATTATTTGAATTGATATTTTTATAAAAAAAATATATATATATAAAAAGTTACCAAAATCACCAGTAATTGGCACCTGATACACCAGTGTATGACACCTTGTAATCCAGTGATTGGCACACGTTAAAAAAACTGGAAAATCACTTTATTTTTCACTTTTAGATGACATACAAATATTATTATCATAAAAAACATAATTTATGTTAATTTAAAGTAGGTAATTTTACATAAATCAATGTTAAATTACACATCTTGACGATGAAAAAGTATTTAAGAGAAATAAAAAAATATTGGAGTGTTTCACGGGGGAAAATATCGAGATTACTGCTGTTTCATTAGTCGGTATGCAGTTTACATGGGTGCCCACCTAGGCAGGAGAGGTGGGGGTTCAGGGCGCAAATTGCGCCATTAAAATTTTTAGGGAGTTTGTTTTTAAGGGTATTTTTCTCATTTGGGGGTCTCTTGCTTTCAGAAGGGGGGGGGCTCCATGATATTGAGGGGGTGCGACCTTGCCCTTATGGGGGGGGGCACCCCTGCCGTTTCGATTTTACGAATTATAGCTCTTTCCACAGAAAAATGAACATTAACCCGATGATTCTAAAGGACCATAAAAAATTACCCTATTCTCTACAGCCCTAATGTCTGACTAATGGCCAAACATACTTGTTTTCTATTGTTTCTCTTAAAAATTTAACAGTATATTCTGTAGGATTCAAATCAATAGTAGAACCCATATAATATAGTCGCTGCAAAAGTATCAGAAATGAAACTAGTGACATATTGCACAACACATTAGTGTTAATAGGCACAAGTGCCAATTACTGGAGACTAGCAAAACTGAAGCAGCACCACTAAATGGCATCCATCACTATTTCAAAAATCCAAAAAGGGAAAAAACTGTATTTCTACCCACTCAAAGTAACACCTTTCAACTAAATAAAACTTTTGACAACGAAAATTTAAAATATATTTTAAGTCTGGTTTTAATGGATTGATTCGCATGCTTCCCTTAAGCCAGAGAAGAAGCTTTTGCAACAAAAATGGCTGATTTGACAGAAGCCACAATGGTTTATTTTTCCTATACACTGCTACCATTTAGTAACATGAATTGAAGTTGTAATCTTTAAAGTAAATGTACATTCAGTTGGTATATAGCTTTCTACTTTTAAAAGATCGGATACGAATCTTATTTTTGGACATTTTTGTTGGAAGTGCCAATCACTGGTAACCTGCCTATTACTGGGGGTGTTACCCTATTTGTTTATTTTTTTATTTATATTTTGGCGATTCTGAAAGTCGCCAGTCTGAATCCAGTCATTTAAAAAATGACCTCCGTAATGAAGCTTTTTAGAGCGGTTTCAAATGTCGCTGTAATTGAACTAGTTTCGCAAAGTTTTAGTAATGGGGTTCTATGGCACGAGTTTAAGTATCGCCAATCTCGCTCTAAGCATTTTTAGAAGCTTTCAGCAATGAGCGTGTTCCCGAGATTTTAAAAGGTGCTTAATCACATTGATTATTCAGCCGCTGTTATTGATCTGACGAAAATGTCGCTGGGATAATGCATATGCAAACGTATTTTTCTAACTATTGTTTGAAATATGCTTATTCGAAACCAACGTCTGTACAAAGCCTGGCAAACCCAAGTAAGAATTCTGAACCGCGTTCTTACAACTAAACTCCGGATCAGGTGTCACATTGAAGAGAAGTTTGATTAGCTTCCATTTCTTTTTGGATAAGTAAAAATAAGCAAGCTGTCTAAAGGGATTCAGAAACAAAATAAAGTTTTATCAGTTCAAATAATAAGTTTAATGCTCTTGAAATTATTTCAGTGTGCCGCACAAAAAGCTGATATAAGTTAGATCAAATAATACGAATATGTCACCATCTTCCAAGGAATTGTAGTATGAAATTTCAAAATGCATATTGTTAATTTAACAAGATGCTTTTAAATCTAAATTTTGACTTGAAGTTTAAAGACCTGTTCTAAAATTTAAAAATATAATGAAGTACTTTGAAAGACCTTTCGAAATCTGAAAACTTAATCTTAAATTTTAAAATATTTGCCAAAACCTTAAAATATTGCATGAAATTCAAAAAAAAAAAAACTTGTCTGTAGATTAAGAATATATTAAAAAATAAACAACATCACTCCACCTCTGCTATGTTATGTGAAATATGTCTTCAAAAAATATATAAAACTAGCTGTGAGTACAGTTACAGTGCCTTAAACTATGAAACAAAAGATGAAATGTGAAAGAAAGAGTCCATTTATTTTTCATTTTTTTGTTCGTAATACATAGAACACGTTACAGGTACGGACTCGAAGTGGAGAAGTTCCTTTAATTCGACTGAGGAATCCTTGGGGCAAAGGAGAATGGAACGGACCTTGGAGCGATCGCTCCTGGGAGTGGGACAGTCTTCCAGAGCGAGATCAAGAACTTCTCAGCTGCAGAATCAGAAATGATGGAGAATTTTGGTAAGTAAAATTATATCATAATAATAATGGCTTGAATACTGTTTAAAAAAATGTTTAAAATTTTATTTAAACTGTTTAATGCACCTCTCTTCTTCCATGCTGTTAATCATGCAATCAGCTACCCAAACCAAATATGTTCATATTTTTCTAACCAATCTTAATCTGTCATAGCCAAATTTGCATCCACTTGCATAAGATGTCTGGTATTTAGTCTTGTTTCAAACCAAAACCAAACGCTTTACCCTCAAGGGTACTAAGTTTTTACACTTAGATGACTATTGATTCCGTTATTTAACGGTAGACATATTTAAGCATACACAAAATTTTGAGAATATCAAGTTTGGATAAACTTGCTACCCTCTTTTCGAACCCTAAATGAAAAAAAAAAGTTTCTGTTCTTCACTGCCTTTTTTACTCGAAAATTTCAAGTTAATTTGTACCGACTGAGTTGATGATTTGTCATTTTTGTCATGCATTGTACTTTAGTTTTATTGTGCAAGCTTGCAAATTTGGTTTCCGCTAAACATTAAAAGCACGCAAAAAAAAAAAAAAAAAAAAAAAAAATCACTATTGCTAGCGTGGAATCCAAAACGTGCTTCTTTAAAGACTTCACTCAATTTTGCAGCTATTGCTCCTTACTTTTCCATGAAACTTTAAATGAAAACACATTTCTGATATACTGCATAACTTTTCTCTCATAATTGAGCTGTCAAAAGAGGTAGTGGGAAAAGTATGTTATGCAGGCAGTAAGTATAGCTTGCAATGATTTGTGATCACGTGGAGAGAACGCAGTAGGTATGCATCCATTTTTGAAAAATTTTGATGAGGCAGTTTTTTTATTTCGTGGATGACTCTTTAATAGGGGTAGAAAGTAGCTTTTACTAATCTTACTAATAAATTAAGACAGAAAAAGAAAAATTTTATAAATAGTCTTACTATTAGACTTTAAAGTATCTACAAGTACCTACCACTGGGAAAGGAAGTAAGCAGGCAATCAAGAAATAAAAACTAAATCATGCCAAAAAAAAAAACTTTTTCTTGTCTAATGCATGTTTTGGCTCTTCAGGATGTCTTTTGAAGACTTTCTTCGAAACTTCACATTCCTGGATCTACTCCACGTGGGGCCTGATGATTGGATGTTAGAGCCCGCCATGCACAGCAAGAGGCCATGGAGGGCCGTGCTGGCCCGAAGACGCTGGCGCGTTGGCTTCAACGCTGGAGGCGGCCCGCAGTGCAAAGGTAAGACCTGCACTTCCGACGCTGATAGCGGAAACGTATTTTCAGCAGTTTTCAACTATGAAAACGAACATTTCTATTCTTTAGATTTTTACTTTAATCAGGAAGAGCACTTTAAAATAGTTAAAATTCAGATTAAGTTGAAATTCATCATTTAAAAACCTTTTTCACATTTGATGCAGTGAGAAGCAAAGGGACGAAGTGGCAAAATTAAAAATTTGGAGATAATCAGTACAAATAGTAGGTGAACCCCCTCCTATGTCTTGGGGCAAGAGATGGTATTAGTAGCCCTGGTAGGTTATCCGGTATACATCTTGATTTAGAAAAAAAAATTAATGAACGTCTACCTAGGATCTGATGTTTAAACGCGTTTTACTCAAAACTTCCAAAATGTCCACTTGCATCCATTTGCTTCTCACTGCCTCACTTGGGGTAAATATTTGAACTTGGTAGAAGGGAGATGTGATTTTAGATTACGCAAATAAAAGCAAAAATGTTGATGAATCTTCTTGAAAATGTGTACCAAAGTTGGCAAGTTCACTTACTTAATCTGTGTCTGTAGCCCATAAAACCTAACATCTTTTACATTCAATCGGACCTACAACTTAAAGTATATTCCTGGCCTCGGCCTGGAACATGATCATGAGAAGTTTCACCGGAGGCCGATAACATTCATGTTATGATCGGAGCTCTAACTCGAACCCATGACATAACCTCTACCAAATTATATCAATGTGTGATTTTTTATATGATTTTCTGTCTTGTGTGGGGTGTTTTTTAATTCATGTACGAATGTTTTTTCGGCAATCCGTTTTTTCCGTTTACGATGACTTTCAGGAGATGTTAAAAACTACTAGATGCTAAAAATAAAAATGATAACAACATATTTCCATATTCTTTACTAATACACCGTTAAAAATTCAGGAAGATTTTCTGGTAATTGTTACTATAAAATGGTGGACTTACAGCATCGCTGATTTTTACGGTAATTTATACCGGAGAAATAAGCGATCCCAGCGCCAATTGGCTGCTGTGGCCTACCGAGTAAACCGTAAAATTTTACAGTAACATTAGATTTTTACGGTAATAGTTACTGGCAACATGGATGCCAGTAACAATTACCGTAAATTTTCCGGAAAATTTTTAACAGTGTAGTTTTCACATTTCATACCTTTATCTTCAACTCTCCTTTCAAATTCATATTTAAATGTGGGATTTCGTTTTCGAGTATGCTTTGAATTCAAGAGAAAATTTTTCGCTTTAATTTTGTGTTTAATGCTCTTCATTAGATATCTACGGAAATTCTAGCAGTCCGTTGCCAAAACTATCGCTTTCTGTTCGGATTGTTGGAGGATTTTCACTGCGATCTCAAAAATTCGCGGGGTCATTAATGATGATCAAGGAGTAGTAAATTATACACTACTAGGTCAACCAGGAGACATCAAGTCTTTCATAAACCAGCGTAAAGAAAAAAAAGTCTTTTTTTTTTTTTTTTTTACTAAGAGGCCCCTACTAGTGACATACCGTTGCAAATTGCCATAATCAGTCTCCTCTGTGGGTGGCCTAACCATGACCGCAAAGCACACTGGTAGACCACCAAAAGTTCTGAGTCTAACTGATCATTTGCCGAAAGTCAAAATCTGTGTGATTCTTTCTATGGCAGATTTTTCACCTCGTGGTAGCGGCTCTTGTTGATATAAACTTGCCCGACCTCATATTTAGATAACGTATGCGATTAGCGAGAACTTAGTAGATGGTTGTTTTAGAAAGAAGAAAAATGGCTACTCATAACTACATCATTATTCCTTTGCTACAATTACTACCATTTTCCTGTCCAATGAGACTCAGTAATGCTGTGAATGTGTAAAAAAAAATCCCCAATGAAAAAATAAGCATAACTTCAATGTACTTCCATTTGAAAAAAAGATAACTTTAAGGAAATTATTATTATTATTTTTTTTTAACTTAAGAAAATTATATTGAATGTACTTGTAGTTTTATATTCCTCGTTCATAAAACTTAAAGATTTTAATTCGTGCATTCCGTCAAAAATTTGATATATGTTTAAAAACTTTGATTGTGTTCATAATTGTATTATGAATTCTCAGCCGTATGCTTTATGTCGTTACTAGCAAAAATACCCGGCGTTGCCTGGGTCAGTAATAATTATGAGAAACAATTGCTACTTTCTTTCGTTTTCTGTTTTAACTGAAAGAACTCAAAACACACCGCTTTGACGTGATTAAAAATCGAGCTTCGTCCTCACCCATAAAAGTAAAATAAGAATAAGTATAAAAAACAAAATAGTATTTAGTTAGAAACGATAGCACGACATTTAAGCATATACAAATTTAAAGAATTTCCAAAATATGAACTAAAAAAACAAATATCACCAAAAAAACCGTGCGCTTTATTTATTTAATTAAATAGTACACACACACACACTCACAAAAAAAAAAAAAAAAATCTAGTATGTTTCCCCAAGTGTGCAAACAGTAGAGTTTCCAAATATTTAAATGACTTTAAATTCATGTTTGCTTTGGAGAAGCCTTGATTCAAAATTTTCATTATGATTACTATTAATATTGCTGTTGTTAGGCAACGGATTTTTGTAACAATGGGTTTTATATTTAATCATTTATGGGGAGATTACACGAAATTTACTGTTTTCCTCCATAACTTTTTAAAACTAAGTTTTTTAGCAATAAATTATAGCCTAAGTTGCTCCCTGATAATGTAGCTATCTATGGTGAAAAAATGGTTAAAATCCGTCCCGTAGTTTTGAAGTTTACCCCGGACATCCGGACAGAAGTAGCCTTTTATGTATAAAGATCAGCTAAAACTGCACACAGTTACTATCAAATGTATTAAAAGAATTCTGCAAATTAAGCGGAAGTTCAATTAAAAGCTTGAAACTAATGACGATTCTTTGTAACACTTTTTTACAGTTTCTTGAGTCTCTGAGATTCATTTAATTGTGGCAAATATGATGTGCGTTTCATAAACATGCAAGTGTAAAACTTGGTTCATTATGTTTTACAATTTTCAAATTAAACACTGCAAAACGTCTTCTATATTGCAGGTATCATCGCCTGTTATTACTTTTGGTTCAAACTGATTACCGAAATAGCTCAAGAAAAAACGTATCTTTTATCGAATTTTTAAAATAGTAATAATAATAATAACAAAACAGATGGTTATAAGACAGAAATTGAGTTCTGATTAAAGTAATATTGGTGTTTTGGCTTGCAGGTTCCGTCCACGTTTTTCTTGGAGAGCATTTTTAGATTGACGAAGGGGTTTTTTTCGTTTTTTTTTTTTTTTTTTTTTTTTTGGAAACTAAGACAATTTATATTATTTTCGTTTTTATGGGAACTATTTATTTAATGTATCTGAGTGGAACGCACTAAGTTGAGAAACACGTTTTTCGCAAGTTTGCTTCAACTGCAAAAACTACCAGGCTAGGGTACCAATATGATTTCTAAACGTTTTCAAAAGTTGAAATAAATTAAGATATGAATTAGAAGGTTTTAGTTTTGTGGCCAAGAAATGTTAGCAATACAAAAGCCGATACTTTTGACTAAGTGTTTCACTTGCAACGCCACGACATATTTATATCCTGTAACCAACAAAGTTTAACAACTTAACACAGACATCTAAGGGTAATTTAACTGTCTGCTGTTAAAATTAACCATCTAAATTTATAAATCATTGAGATTGAAAGTATAAGCATAGTCTTCTCCGATTGCAATCATTATAGCTATTGTCCAGCATTAAAACAATGGAAAATAGGTTACAACTACCGTCAAACGGAAAACTCATAATCAAATCATCTTAATTAAACTTATATCTCTATAGAATGACATATCAGTTGGTAAAAGAATGAATCGAATCTTTATTCCGCGTTCCAGCATTGTTACCTTGCCCATTTGGTGACATCGAAGTTGAAGTATTGATTATTATTCGAAGTTAGTACGTGATTTAAATGAAATGAAGTTTTGATTTTTTTGTACTTACCATTGAAGGAAAAACACATGTTTTATAGTGCTACATTTAATTAATGATTTTAAAATTTTGCTATTTTTGCTTGTAGCTTCACAACAATCATCAAACGAAAACTTACAAAAGATGATCGTAATTATGAAACATTCCTCAGATTTAGGTTACATTAAATAACTATTGAAGATTGTATGAAACATCAGTTAGTGAGGAATGATAAGAATCTTTCTCGGTTTTTCAGAGTCATTATTTCGTTTATCAAAGATATTGCGATTTTTGCTTACAGCTTTGGCTTCGATTTTTAATAATTCGCAACAAGATGAAGCCTTTTCGTTTTGTATTTATCATTAATTGACACTTTGTATTAAAAGGGGGGAAATGAGTTATTATATATATATTTTATATTTTTGCGATTTTTTATTGCCAATTTTGCTTACAACTGTTCTTTATTTGTTTATTTATTTATTTATTTATTTTTTTTTTTTAATTTTAATTTGAATTTGAACTCGAATTTTCTTGAGCGTAAATTGTTTACAAAGGAACAGAATTAGGGGGAAAAGATCTAATGAAATGGAAATCTACTGCCTCGCAAGGGCGCAGCTATTTTTCTTTCTTCTTTTTAAGTTTATTTTCTACTAGTGGTACCCGCACGGCTTTGCCCGTAATAGAAAATTAAAAGGTCTTTTGGTTCGCCTGTATATTTACAAATAATGTATGGTGAATTTTCTCGCCAATTGGCTTAGACCCATGTTACGGTTCCACGTTATGATAATTTCGTAATTTACTCGTCCATCTTATGATATTTTTGTTCTTAAAATTGGATTGGAAAAAGAACCACATCGAATTTTCGAAAAATCGCTCCGAGGTGCACACCCCCATGGTACAAATTAACTGTGTGCTAAATTTCATGAAAATCGGCCGAACGGTCTAGGCGCTATGCGCGTCACAGAGATCCTGACAGACAGAGATCCGGACAGACAGAAGGACATCCAGCTTTATTATTAGTAAAGATTTTAAATTGTTTTTCTACATTTACAATACATAATTATAAACATTTAGCTAGCAAAAAAAAAAAAAAAAAAAAAAAACAAATAATGGAAACATGAATTGTTCGGATCTGGGGCGCAGCAAGTAAAGGGTCCTCTCAGAACCCTAAGTTTTGAGCCATATCATTAGCCAAAGTATGGTATTTTATGCACATGTAAATGCTACCAGCCCCCCCCCCCCCCCCCCCCCCCCCAAGAAATTTAATTCTGACCGCACTTAGTGGGAAGAAGATCACCGTTATCCAGGGTCTGAATGATATCAAAATCTTCTCGATTTAGTGCACCCAGATGCCATCTCAACGGCTACTATCAGAAAAGTGGGATTGCTATTGTAAAAGTGTAATCGAAATTCTTTATGCATAAGATTAAACATTTGACGGTTATGAGGTACGAAAATGCATGAAGGTCAGCGTAAACGTTACCCAGTAATGTGCTAAAAACATTTCATGACAATAAAAGACATATTTTTTACATATCTTTATTCTTTATTGGAACCCTAATATAAATGTCCTTAGGATTTAGTAAGAATGTATTTAATGTCAAAATTCTGGTAACTCATTCAGTTTTTTGTTGTAAGAAACCCTTTGTGCAGTTTTACTTCTTTAGATATAGATTGTTTATTTTTGTCTTTTTTCACTTTTCCGTTATTTTTTTTACAGATACTACAGCTATGAATCCGCAGTTCCGAGTACACATTGCAAAAAATGGTGCCAAAAAATGCCACGTTGTGGTTTCTATTTTGCAGTATTACCCTTTAGGATCTCAAAGCACTGAACAGAGTAAAAAAATAGCCTTACTGCCTTTGGGATTTACTGTGTATGAGGTAAGAACAGCTGATTTGATTCTGCATTGAATATATTTTGATGGATTTTTAAAATTTTGGCAATACGTCGCACCCTGGCAAAGATAGTGACAAAGCTCAAAAGAAAAAACAGCATTGGGGAAAATCAAGGTATCAGTAGCTATTTTAAGTGATTTGGTCCCAAATGTCACAATACTCTCAAAAAATTATAATGTCATGTTACTGGTCAGTTTCTGTTGTCTAATTAATAATCCTCTTAATGTTGGGAAATGTCTCTTCTAAATTGGGAAATTTTAATGATGTATCACAATGGAGCTGTTTCCTTCAGTCAAAAGTTCCCTTTTAGTCACTGAAATTGATAGAATAAGCAAAAAAAAAAAACATTGACCCAGAAAATATTTTTATTTTCTCAACAGTTAATTTTAATTAATTTTTCAAAAGGTCCGATTTTTCAAACAAGGCGTCGTCTTTATGACGTCACAAATGATGTACTTTTGGCACATCTGTTCCACGATTCCACGTTATGATATTCAAGAAGTGAATTAAGTATTGTGCTCTACTCTTGTTATCAACCCTATCGTTGCCAGTACACGTGAGTAAAGAAGCAAATTAAATATTATACATTCTGAGAATGGCAACAGTGAAAGGCATTTCACCATTTGTGATGTCATCGGCAAAAGCTGAAACAATGAAAGCGCACCGTTTAAAGTAATTTTTTTTAATATTAAACTTAGTCAAATTATTTAAAAAATGGTCAGATCTATGTTTTTAAGCATGCTCTTTCAGAAAAAAATACTTTTAAAATTTTGGAAACGCCCCCATTGTTGTTATATAGTGTTTGCACTACCATGCACCAATTGTGTAAGTTAATGTTGTGCAAGTTTTGTGGCAAGAAGCATTTCGTTTTTAAACCTATTGTTAGTACGTTTGTCCAAAACTTTAAGCTGTGTCACTTTTGTTGCCGGTGGGCGATTCATTAAAATGGTACGTTTTTACTAAACAAACAGTTGGAAGAACATTTGGAGGTGGTTGGGGGGGGGGGACAAAGGGATGTAAGTGCCAAAAGTAAAAATTTGGAGATAATCAGTGCAAATGGTAGTTGAATCTCTGCTCTAATTTAGGGCAAGAGATGGTACTAGTAGACCTGGTGGGTGCTCTTATGCAGCTTAATTTAGAAAATGAAAATCAATGAAAGACTACACCTAAGATTTGAACTGTAAACGCCTTTATTCGAAACTTTAAAAAGTCCACTTACATCCCTTTGTTTATCCTCACTGCTTCTTTGATCTTTATCTGTAATGGATTCACTGTAATAGACAGAAGTTATCTTTACAAAAAAATAGGAAACGAAACAGATTTTATTTGCATATTTATCCCCAGGTACCTCCAAACATGGCTCGTATCAGTAGTCATTTTGTTCAGACTCATCAGCCTTTGGATATCATCGTCCATTCGCCAATCAGGGAAGCCGTCATATTCTTCACGTTGCCACCCGGAGATTTCGTTATTATGCCTTTCACTGTGCAACCCAACTGTGAGACGAAGTTTCTCTTGAGGATTTTCACTGACGAAGTCAGCAATATATGGTAAGAGAATGATTTCTGGTTTTATTTTACATGCGGTACGTTTATTATATTACTAGTGGTACCTGGACGGCTTTTCCCGTAGTAGACGGTTCCACGTTATTAGAACTTGGTAATTTACTCGTCCATCTTATGATAATTTTGCTCGGAAAAATGTTCTTAAAATTGGAATAGAAAAAGGACAAAATGGAATTTTCGAAAAAGTACTTCGAGGGTCACACCCTCCTGTTACAAACTAATTTTGTGCCAAATTTCATTAAAATCGGCCGAACGGTCTAGGCGCTATGCTCGTCACAGAGATCCAGACATCCAGACAGAGAAACTTTCAGTTTTATTATTAGTAAGGATGCGCATATCTCCTACGGAGTTCTCTTTCTCCAGCTCGGGAACCGTTGAGTTTAAGGTATTCTAAGGAAGCCATTTTGCCCAGTGTCATACCGTTACTGATCGGTCGGGGATACTTGGACACATATCAGCAAATTCTTCGCCTAACAGCGCAGTCTACTTGACGAATAAAGCAAGCTTTTGCCAAATCCGTATTCAAACACCTGTTCAGCGAGTGTAAAGAGAGGGGGGGGGGGGGAGAGCGAAACTTGCAGGAGAGGATGCCATTATTTAATGTTATTATTTATTGATTTTTTTTTTTTTCTTTTGCTTTAATTACCAGTACATCTGTACCTCAGAGCCAGAGGAACATAAATCACGTTATGATAATTTTACAGTAGAGAGGAAAAACTTTTTTTCTGGCGCATGTAAAGGATGGGACGCGCGCTCTTTTAACTCTGGTAAAATATTTGAAAAGGATTTTTTTTTACAGAAATACGTTCGCGTGGTTCGATGCGGAATAGGCTTCAACATGCAATGCACTAATAAACAGGAAATCGCAATTTTTGAACTTAAAGTCCTTCTGGCTCTGAGGTACAGATTTGTCTCTAAATCTTTAACTTCTACTGCGAAGTTTTTTTTTTTTTTTTTACAATGCATAATACTGTTCAAATTGTTTAAGATTCCCGAAAATAATTAAATTTGAAATTTAAGTTCGTTTAAAATACATTAGAAAACATCGCGAAAAATAATATTTTCGTATCATTAAAACAAAAACCAAAAAAAAAAAAAAAAATCAGAATAACAAAAATTTAACTTGTCAGGGAATTTTTGAGGCATTTCTGAATTAGGAGTTGGGTCGCGTTTTGGGGTGGAGGGGTCATTTTTTTTTCTTTTGTAGCTAAAAGTTTGGAAACTATTTGTGAGCAACTAAAACAAAAAATAACTACCTTTACTTATTTTTTTTTCCGGATTTTGGAGGGAGCCCGGGTTCCTCTCAGCCCCTCCCTTATATACGTCCTTGCTAGGTGGGCACCCCTCATGTGAGTGACAATTTGAAACAAAGAGAGGGAGGGACGGGTGGTCAAAAATGGTGAAAAGAGACATCGTTTGTGGT
>NC_072734.1:189621282-189704496 GCF_026930045.1 Uloborus diversus
TTTTAAGGCGGTTTCTCAAGAAGTATAGTTTGGTAGAAAAGCGAAGGAATTGCCCGGCATCCTTTACACGACAGTCAATTCATCAGGCACGCCAGGCACATACATGTTCCGCTACCACTCTTGCCCCGATGAGTTGGACCAACTTTTTGGTGGATTCAACTCGTGGGGATGTTGACAAGCGTTCACTCTTCACACGTGTAAACTCGCTTAGTCAACTCGGTTCAGTTTTAACAGTGTTGTGGAGCAGCTGTGCAAATTAATTCGGCTTTTTAGAAAAAAAGATGATTTAACAAAGGGAACACATAACAAATAACGCCAGTCAACCTAGCTGACAGGCAACTTTTTGCAAAACTGATTCAATCTACCACCTGGAGTTCAGGAGAGCTTATTGGCTGCAAACTGATCCTTTTAGACTTAAGATTTTAAGGCCTCAGAAAAAAAAGTGAAAATTTTAACTAGCTACGCATATTTTTTCTTTATTGAGCGTCACTTTTTCCTATACGCAAGCAATGCTACTATTATCGTGCAATGAAACGGTCCTTGAAAGATACAATCGGTAACCTTCCACCACTTCCTCTTTTCAGTCCCCTTCAAAAGAGACTGAACAATTCCCACTGCTTCCCTTTGAATAAACGGGGCATTTAGAAAGAGAAATCGTGAATCAAAGTTACACTGCATATCTATAACTACGTCTTATTCCTGCATTAACCCTTTCTGATTAAAGACTGCCTTTTTACATCAAAATTATTTTTCTAAATTTTATTACTTTTCAAATCATACGGTAATAACTGTGCTCTTTACAATTCAACACTTTAAATACGCAGTTTTGTTTCCTCTCAGATTTTTAGGCACTCGTTTTTTTACGCAAATTTTGATAAGTTCAGAAAGTCCACCCAAAAACCGAAAAACGCTGTATAGTCCGTTAGTAAAATAATCTCCTGCTAATTTAGCTTTTCAGATTTATTAAACATAATTTATCCTATTATTTTACATCGCGTTCATGTTGAAGAGAAGATTCCACCTTTTTTCTTATGTTTGAAGGATTTAAACCATGGGTTCTTAAACTTTCAGACTCAGCGCCCCCCCCCCCCTTCTCCCCTTTGAAATGTCATGTAAAGTCATGTTCCCCCCCCCCCCCCATGAAGTCATTACAAGTAGTAGGGATGAGAATTTGAAACCGGAGCTGGTTATTAAATGGAAATACACTCTAAGTTACACAAAAACTACGAGGCTTGTTTTTAAAGTAAGGTCCGTTTAGAAATAAAAAAAGAACGAGTATAGATAGAGCAAAGACATTTATTGCACAAAAATCTACCGCCCTTACGCTAAATTTTGACATTGCTCCAGTGATTTTCCAAGCATTTGTCATAGCGTGGTACAGGTTTTTGTATACCTATTCGTACAAATTTGCCGCCTGTGTAGACGACCATGAGAAAACTTACAGGGCTTTGGCTGGGACGTTTTTGAACATCCTCTGGTCTGCCCCCACCTCGCTCGCAGCAACTTTCATTTGTTTCGGCATCTAAAGTCTTCCCTAGGTGGTCTGTGGCACAACAGCAATAATGAGCTCAGAGAACATGTTACCCCATGGTTGACTACACAGGCGGCAATTTTCTACGAATAGGTATACTAAATCCTGTACCACGCTATGACAAATGCTTGGAAAATCACAGGAGCAGTGTCGAAATGTAGCGTAAGGGTGGTAGATTTTTTTTGCAATAAATGTCTTTGCTTTATCTGTTCTCGTTCTTTTTTTATTTCAAAACGGACCTTACTTTAAAAACGTCCCCTCGTAGTAACACATAACTTTTTTTTTTTTGAACATAGCACAGCACATGAGTTCATAGAATCAACAATTACAATTCATTTGAGACATTCTGGGACCTAGGTGAAATTAGCGTGTAATGACAGTCACTTTCACAAAATCATGGGAGGGCTTCCACTGCTGTCTTTGATAAGTTTTTGAATAACAGGTTGTAAGCCAGTGTAACAAAGCGACCTCCGGATACTGACAATGGCTTGTTTGATGTTTTAACCCCGTAAACTCAAGTGCTAAAATTCCTAATTCTAAACTCAGTGAATGAAAACTGTGCTAGAAACTTCATTAAAAAAAATGTCGAAAATAGCTGTCACGAAATAGAGCAAGTTATACCGAGTTGAACTTCTTCATTTTAGTTTTAAAAAACATTCAGGCCTCCTTTTCTTCTACGCCTCCTCCCCGGTTGAGAACCACTGATTTAAACAATTTTATTTTGAATTCAAACACTTACGATCCTTCTTATCACCCGTTGCTTTCTTGCCTTTCCGAATTCGCCACCGAGACTGAATTTTTCATAGCTGTTTTGGCACCAATCGCGCTCATCTAAGCCACTTAAACCTCGCAAATAACCGGAATGCGGTGAAAAGCAGGTTTTTTCCGGGGTCGAAAGTGTCCATGGAAACGGCCCTAAATATGGACAAATAAACTGTTCACTGTCTTTAGGCTTCTCCGATCATGGGGGTATTAAAATTTTCAACTTTTGATTATTTTTTTGTTATTATTTAGCCTGTATTTATTTTTTTTGTGCAGCCTAGAGTCGATCATTATAACTTTTATATTGAATCTTACTACTATTATATATGCGAAAGTTTGTCTGTATGGATGTATGGATGGATGTTTGTTACTCTTTCACGCAAAAACTACTGAACGGATTTTGATGAAACTTTACAATAATATAGCTTATGCATCAGAATAACACATAGGGTAGTTTTTGTCCCGTTATGGGGGCAAAACCCCCTTAGGGGGGGCAATAAAACACAATTTTTGTATAAATTCTCTAATATTGGGATGAAAAAATACTTGCACATATTTACATTATATGTCCATCGAAAGCTCTGATTTTTCTGCTGAAGATGGCACCTGTTCGAGATTTGTAAGTAGAATGAAAAACGAGTTATGAGCTTTTTAGTTCCATGTTCGAAGGCTTTCCTCAACTCAATACAGTATTTAGTGTATCATCTCAACTCCCTGACGATAGCGACAACTGTTGTATTGTTGACTATCTTTGCTTTTCGTGACTGTTCCAAGGCTTTTCTCAAGTCAAATCTTGAAGTAAGATTTTTGCACAAGATTGGCAAATAATACATGATTTGGCTGATCATTTTTCACTTAAACGGAACTTCAATGTTAATGGTTTTTATTATTATTTATGCTGATTGAACATTTACTCATTATGAAATAAACCAGCAGAAATATCGCCAAAATTTTTGCAGAAAGATTTCCGTAGCTGATGCATTTGGCAGTTTTTTCAACGTCGCTGTTTTTGAAGCCGAAGACTATGTCATAATGTTTCTCAGCTTTCACCATGTAAACAAAATATCGCCAATCAAAGAATTTTCAAAAGACCTTTTTTACTATGTTAAATAATCCAGCAACTAAATTAGGCAAATCCATAAATAGCACAAAAACTTCCATTATTTTTCCTTTTTTGCACAATTTCAAACAATCACCAAATTTTACTACTTATTTTGGAAACATTTCGGATGAAACTGTTTAGCGCCATTTTATGGTGATCAAAAGTATCTCAGCTTCTGGCGACGATATCTCTGTAACGAAAATTAATATCATATCGTTTTACAAAGTAAGGAAAGAATGGGGGAGCATCATCGAAGGTACCCCAAAACGACTTTCGCAAATTCGGTAAAATCGCACCAAGAGCCCACAATGATTGAAATTTCCCAAAATAACTAAAGCAAGTATAAGGGGATTACGAGCGCAGCTACTTTTTTTTTAATCACTTCGCACTTCATTAGCCATACAGAGAAGGTTTTAGACTCCATGTTAAAAAAAGTATCAACAGATTAATCTTTTTAAACATGAGAAGATTAATTTCATGTTTTGGAAATTTGTATATGTTTAAATATACTGCTTTCGTTTCTAAATCAATACTATTTTATTCTTTATACTTATTGTTATTTTGGTTATATGGGTAAGGAAGAAACTCGATTTTTAATCATGTCAAAAAGATGTGTTTTAAATTCTTTCACTTAAAACAGAAAACAAAAGCAAGTAACGATTTTTTCTCATAATTATTACTGACCCAGGCAACGCCGGGTATTTTTGCTAGTTTATAACTAAAATCTTCATTACTGTTGTATTTAATGTAATCGAGATCTAAAATTTACTTTTAACGTTATTTAAGAATAGTCGAAGCTGCTGTGGATTTTGAGGAACTAATGTCTTTATTGCCATGGGGAATCTTCGGCGAATATTGTCTTAATTCAAAATTTATTGTTGGTGCAACTTTTTTTCAACCCTAATAACTTTTTGTACAATTGATATCAGTTCGGAATTTTCGTTTATTTTGAATGTCGTTTTTGGAACTACCTTCCCTATCCCGGTAAAGATTTTCAAACCGACAGTTAGCGTTCTTGGAAAAAATGTGACCCTTATTCTCTCAGGGGTTTATAGAAACCGATTTCCTTATTTCAATGGAGACTTTCATGAACGTTATTTGTATTTTCTAAATCAGAAGATTGGGAACTATTGTCCCGATTCTAATTGGATTTTTCAAAAAGTGTCGTCTTTATTCTGACGAAAGTTAACTCAACCGTTGGTTTTATGATTCATTGTCCTCAATCTAATTGTGGTTTATAGGGATTGTTGTTTACACGTTGAACATTCGGGCAATTCCTAGCACTTGATAAAAAATAAAATCGAAACACTTTACAAGGAGTTCCAAAGACTTTATTTTAAATCATTTTTATCATTTAAGATAAAATTTGAACATTTAACTTCATCGACGTAAATATTTAAAATTTATTTTAATTAGGAAAAATCTTTTGAATGAGGAATAAATAACTGAACACTATTTAGTCAAAATTTTCACTTTAAATTAATTGTTTGGTTTTAATCTTGTTATAAAAGTTCTCTCAAGCTAGTTCGGTGTTAGTTTTGAAAGTCAACGTTACAAATGATAAAGTAATTGTTCTAAATAATCCATCACAGTTCATTATTTTTAGACCTTTTTGATCATTAGTAATCAAATTTATCTTTTTCCGGGTCGTGAAGTAAACCGGCCGGGACGCCGAGATTTTGTCTGAAAACTGGGACTGTCACTGTCAAACCGGGACGTCTGGCAAGCCTATTCATATAGGGGGCTGTAAGATTCCCTGAAAAATGACTGCTATTAAAAATTAGTATCATTGCCACATCCCCGGTAGCAGGTTTTTTTTTTTTTTTTTTTGAGCAATCACGATTGCTTATTGTTTTCATTTTACTGTTTTGATGTCCTTTGATTTTATTTTCCCGTCAGCACCCTCTGCAGCACCACCGTCGACCTGCTCCTCACGATGCTGCTCCTCTAGCGAAAGCAGTCTCCAAGTTGCGTCCATATCCTACACTTACACGCATACACACGCGCACGTACACACACACACATATATACATAACATACATACACCTACATACACAAACACATACACACACGCATACATACAGACACATACACGTACACACACCTACACACAACTACCCACGCACTCATGCCTGCACAGACACAAACACATAAACACGTTCCCCCCCCCCCTTCCACACACACAAACACTCATACACACAACTACCCACACACTCATATCTGCATGCGGACACAAACACATATGCCTACACACACACATACACGTTCCCCCCCTTCCACACACACAAACACTCATACACACAACTACCCACACACTCATATCTGCATGCGGACACAAACACATATGCCTACACACACATACACGTTCCCCCCCTTCCACACACACAAACACTCATACACACAACTACCCACACACTCATATCTGCATGCGGACACAAACACATATGCCTACACACACACACGTTCCCCCCCCCCTTCCACACACACAAACACTCATACACACAACTACCCACACACTCATATCTGCATGCGGACACAAACACATATGCCTACACACACACATACACGTTCCCCCCCTTCCACACACACAAACACTCATACACACAACTACCCACACACTCATATCTGCATGCGGACACAAACACATATGCCTACACACACACACGTTCCCCCCCCCTTCCACACACACAAACACTCATACACACAACTACCCACACACTCATATCTGCATGCAGACACAAACATCCCTACACGCATACCCCCTACACACACACACACATACCCCCCACACACACATAAACACACGCGCCTACATACACACACACTGGTGATTGCGAAAAACATAATTTGAATTCAAGATGACAAAATTCAATTTTTTTTCCCCCACGAGTCTGCAACGCTTATCAAAAATTGAAAAATAATCTACAAGATATACCGGCATTAAAATAATCGTCAGATCTGTATTGGCACCAAAAATTTGCTTAAAAGTAGGACGCCAATTCAAGTACATGCTACTAGATTGGTACAACTATACTCTAGCACAAGTATTCCTTAGCTGAAATTTAAAGTTCTTATTTCTTAAAAAAAAAAAAAAAAAAAAAAAAATAGGCTTTCTTTTCTCCCCCAACTAAGAAATAGTCTGCAGACTTAGTGAAGAATTTATGACACACGCCGCACTCTTTCTGCTACAGGGACCACATCCATCAAACTGATGTCCATCTAAACCGTTTCTGAATCATAAAAATAGTTTCAAATAAGAAGTGAACATTTGCTTACCCTGGCGCATTCTGAACCATCGACGAGAATCGTTTTTGCTTCCGACTAATTATTCCTCTTCTTGCGGCAAAACGGTCTTCAAACGAAACTTACGCGAATGGAACAACGAACCTCCACACCAAACGATGCGACTGCAGTCCAGTAAACAATCAACCACTGCCCACTTCTCTAAGTCTTACAGTCAGTTCATTTCAGTTCGTATTGAAGAGATGGCGAAAGTGGAAGCGAGACGAAACTTGCAGTAAATTGGAAAAACGACCAAACGAGGGCGGGGAAACCAAACCCAAGATGAACCAAATCATATTAATTAGTTCGAATACTGAAATTTATATTCAACTAAGAAGCAGTTTTGTAGTCGCCAGCTTGCCTGTTTCAACAAAGCAATCACTTTTCAATCAATCCTTTTCATTCAAATTTCTCTGATAATCCTTTACATTTAATAATCGAATTCAAACGAGCATTTTTTTTTCTTTTTGAGCAGTCACCAATTGCTAATTATTCTCACTTCACCAACGTTGATGTACTTCTGATTTCTGGAGTTGCTATAACGACGCGAATTTAACCTACTCGTTGTTTTGATACAATTTATTAAGAGGACAAATTTTCGTTGCCATGGTTACAACTCGTTTGCTTTCATTCTAGGCTTAATTTAAGCAGATTTCACTTTTAAAACGGGAGGGGGTGAAAGTTGACGTTCTTTCAGGAAAAAACGTCAACAAAGATGAAATCATCATGAAAAAGAAAAAATCATCTAAATACAAAATTTCCAAATTACGAATTTCGATCATTTAAGATTTAAAAGAAATAAAAATACATAACGTTATTCGCTGTAAATAATCTTTACGATAAGTGTACTGGTGAATATCGGTCATGAAATCTTTATTACCGCATCCAAATACTATTTCTTTTTTTTTTTATGAATATGCCTCGTAATACCTGTTCAAGAAAATCACCAGTCATAGTATGACGTGTGAAAATTTCTTAGTCATTTCCATTCTATTACATTAGTAGAAACAATCATCTCAACGATCCCTATTGCAATTCGTGTGTGCGAAAAACATAATTTGAATTCAAGACATCAAAATTCAAATAAATGCTGAATTTTTTAAATTTTCCTTTCTTTCTTTCTTTTTTTAAATCAAAAACCATAATATCTTATTTTTATCCATGGAGCAAGGAATTTGGAACAGTTGACACGTTTGAGGGAAAAAAAGATGAAACTGCAGCCACAGTTATGGGGATACATTGACAAGAAAATGGGCAGGGTTATGGTAACGTGGTTGCTCCGTGAGACGACCCTCTCGACTTGACGCAATAAAGCAAATATTTTTTTTTGCTTTAGGCAAAAAAAATATTTGAATTTTGACGTCCTTAATTCGAATCAGAGACGTAGCAAGAAATTTCTCACAGGCGTGTCCCAGCCTAAAACTAACCTACTGATACTTGAAACTGCAAAAAGAAGCAAACAAAATTTGATTTTATTTTAAAATCGGTAGTCATACATTCATACAATAGATCAGATGATGAAAAGCATTTATAAGACCGAAGAGAAAAAATAATTAATTTTTATTAAATCAATTTCAGTTTAGGGCTTCAAGGGAGGGGTCCAGAACCGGGGACCACCGTTTTTCGAACGCGACTGATTCAAATTACGGTTTTCGCAATTCTGATTGCGATAGGAGCCATTTGTAGAAACAAGAAACCCAACGAGTTGGGTCCTATCGCAATTCGTGATTGCGAAGAGCTTAGTTTGAATTCAAGACGTCAAAACTCAAATGAATCCGTGAGCCTGGATACTGGATGTTTTTTGCCCCCCTCCCGTTTTGTTAACTATTGCTTACTGTGGTTGCATGAGAGATGAATAAAAACGAGCTGATGTGTGCATCACATGACTTCCTTTTACTCCAATTTAATGTCATTTTCTCATTATTGGCAGTTTTAATGTGATTCAATAGTTTACTCTCTAAATATAACCAACAGTAGCCAAATTGAAACCAGATTTTAAAAAAATAAAAAAAATAAATAAATTAAAAAAAATTTTTAAATCGCCAAATTTGTGGCCAATTTGGTGACAAAACTTCTCTACCAAAAGACTGGCGATGTATCGCCAAGTGTCAGCCAAATTATAACACGACTTGAGTTTACATCGAAATTAACACATCTTTCCCCCCAAAAAGGGGCAAAAGACCCCCTTTGGAGCATCAGAATGCAACCAGAAAGAGAGGTGCACAACTAGATCCCACTAGGAGTCTAAGTACCAAATTTCAACTTTCTAGGACATTCCGTTCTTAAGTTATGCGACATACATACACACATACGTACATACAAACGTTACGAGAAAACTCGTTGTAACTAACTCGGGGATCGTCAAAATGGATATTTCGGGTGTCTGTACGTTCCTAGGCATACACTGGTGTGCGAAAATTAAGGACGAAGTCGAAAAATTAGCATATCAGCTGAACGAAGAGATAGAGCGGACAGAAAGACCAATCAGGAGATTAAGTAAGGTGATGTACGGTAGCATTTGCGCCGATATGCAGGCAGACGTAATGGGGGAGTGTCTGAGTAGTATAAAGCATGTCGTCGGTGTAAGATCACTATTTCTGGCAAAGAGATTGCACGCCGTATAACAGTTAAAATCACACCGATTTGCTGCCTCAGCGAGAAATGGCGAATAATCAATCTGTCGGACGACATCTGGATGCTTTTACCCGAGGTCAAATCATTGGGAAGTTGGAGGAAGGCCGCAGTGTGACACGTGTGGCTGCAGAGTTCGGAATTCCTCACAGCATCGTTTCACGACTTTGGAGACAATTTCAAACTACAGGAACAGCTATCCGGGGGTTCAGTAGTGGTCGTCCACGAGGAACCACACCCGCAGATGACCGGTATATTGTCTCACAGGCGGCAGACAGCACGACACAGGCGACTGGACGACCGATATCGCGTTTTACCGTGGCCAGAAGACTGCACGGTGGTGGTCTGTTTGCACGACGCCCTATACGGTGTGTACCTCTAACGCCTGCCCATCGGAGAAGGCGTTCTCTGTGGTGCCGGGAACACCGGAATTGGAGAGACAATGAATGGGGACGAGTACTCTTTACAGATGAGAGCAGATTCGGTCTGAGTAGCAATTCTCATCGCATACTCATCTGGAGAGAGCGGGGAAGCCGCAATCATCCCTCGAACATCATTGAAAGGGACAGGTATGGAGGTCGCGGTGTTCTCGTTTGGGGAGGCATCATGCTTGGTAGTCGTACAGATCTTCACATCTTCGACGCAGGTTCGGGGACAGGGACCCGTTATTGTAACGAGATTCTTTTTCCATATGTGCGTCTTTTTAGAGGCGCTATGGGTCCGCAGTTCCTTTTCATGGACGACAATGCACCATGTCATCGCACAGTAGCTGCCGAACAGCTCTTAGAGAGTGAGGACATTGAACGTATGGATTGGCCGGCACGATCTCCGGATCTCAATCCCATCGAGCATGTATGGGATTTTCTAGGCAGACGATTGGCAGCTCGTACCTTACCACCAGTAACGATTCGGGAGCTTCGATTGGAGCTGCAAGACGAATGGGCAGCAATGCCTCAACAACTCATTGACACCCTCATTCTCAGCATGGCAGACGCTGTGAAACCTGCCTAGCAGTCGGGGGAGATCATATCCCCTACTAAAGACCGGATGTTTCTTGCTGGACACCCATCACAGAAATGTTTCGGCCTTCAGTCGCATTGCGCTCCCTGCTATTTTTTCAATAAAGCTTCATTTTATCCCTCTGATTTCTCTTTTAGTAAGTGTTGCTTACATTACACATGTCCTTACGGATTGGGGACCTTACGATATTAAATGTGTTGATTTGGAAAGCTTTTGTACAAAGTTATATTGAAAAAACCGTCTCGTCCTCAATTTTTGCCCACCAGTGTATATCCACGTGTGGTCGGGTTGAAAAATAAACTCAACATTCATTCGGGGGTGAGCAAAGTGGAAATTAAGGCCGATGTTTGAGTGAAATTTTTTTCGCGAATACAATACTTCCTTTTTTGTAAAAGGAAGTAAAAGTAGGTTCTTTCTAAACCTATTTGTTCAATTATAACTTGCAAGCGCTGCGTTGCTCCTACCGTGTAATTTTTTAAAGATAATTTTCAGTTCGATTTCAAACCACTAACGCGAGTAAGTTGCCCCTGAAGTTAAAAGGAGGAAAAAAAAGGGGGGGGACTGCAATGAAAATTAAAAAACAGTGACTCATATGCGTGTTTCACTCAAGAAGAGCAAAACCCGTGAGTACAATGGGCTTTGACTGGAAAATTAAATCGGAATACATTTAAATCCAGCTCGAATTTTTGCCCAAGGGACCTGGACGGTTTAGTAGAATAATTGTTGGTGCTCGAGGCAGGATATGCAACAAAAACAAAACAACAAAACAAAAGTCGTGGTTTCCTTTTTATTCCAATTTTATTTGACCAAGGTGGGAAACCTATATTTTTTCAATGGTCTCACGAGAGTCTCATGGCTCTTAAAAATGTGAGAAAACATCAATAAACTAGGAAAAATAACCAGAAGAACAAATTGTAGATAAAACATTGGAAAAATAATTATTCTTGGCGCTTCATTTCAAATTTTTACGGAGGGAGAGGAGTTCAATTAATACATACTTATTGAATATTATATTGAAAAACAGCAAAAACCCACCCACATAAAATACAGCAATATATTAATTTCCCAAGGCCATTGGGGGGGGGAGGTGTCAATTTCCCCAGAGATACATAGAACTTTACGAACGGAGGGCGGGGGATTCTTCGCAATAAATAACGGAAACCTGCAATGCAATGGCAGCGTCGAAGTTTGAATGTTCTTAAGATGTTTTTAAAGCGCCGAAATCGAATTAAATGCTAGAAAGTTCCTACCACCTACCATTTAATTTTTTTTTTAATTTCATTTCATGTTATTTGCGTTATTTTCGTATGTCCTCAAGAGTGATTATATAACTGCAATACTCTGCCATCCAGTGGATTTTATGATGTCGTGATTTGAAAACCAAACGTAGTTGGAATGGCTATAATGCAGCTCTGGTTCGTTGTGCTATGACCAGGGCCGCCGAGAGCCAAGATGGGCGCTTTGTCGGTTTGGTTAAAACTTATACTAGTCCGAGTCGAGTCCCCCCTCAAGGGACGGGCTCCTAGTTTCAGACGACTAGGTTGACATGCCCTCTTGTCTCATCACTATTACGTTTACCTGTTTTTGAGGAGTTTAGTAAAGAAAAAGTATGTTACTTTCACGGATTTGAGCTAGAATATATATATTTAAAAAAGGTAACGTCAAAGAATTGTGAAAGGAAGTCTGTGGTGGGCCTGCTTCCAAGAGACCCCGTAGCACATACAACCTTGAAAGTTGGTACAAAATTACTTCCAGCCCCGGGGGTTTGCACCTGGCGTTTTTTATTTTAAATTTAAAATTAGTTTTTTTATAATTAACTAGAGGACCCGACAGACGTTTTTCTGTTCAAACTTTGTAAATTGAAAAGCTAAATAATTTCAATAAACCATCAAGTGTTCGAGCCGTTTTGTTGAAAAAAATAAGTAAAAAGAAAATGTTTTAAGCTGCTTGGTGTCAGAATGCGTATATTTATTACAACGTGATTTATCTAATGCCCACTGAGCAGTTATTTTCACTATTTTTTCTCCCGTACTTGATGGTTTGTTCCTTCAGCCATACTCAAAAGGATAAAAAGCGCCCTCTGATATTAAGTGTAAAAAACTAACTACCCATCTAGAACAAACGGGAAATCCTGCTGCAACGTCCCCCAAATGGAAAAAAAAAAAAAAAAAAACTCGAAAGGATATCGTTTAAAAAAATGATAAAGGTAAAAGCAGTTCTCTGAATAAGCGAAGCCCCTCCCCGATGTAAAATGAACATTCTTCAACTAAAATGACTAAACACTCTTTAAAAACGAAAAACAATTCTTTGCAATTTGAAATATTTCTCCAAACAAACAAAAAATACAATAAATTACATTAAGAGTAGCTTTAAAATGTAACCAAATAATCACGCAACTCTATTGTCTGACCACGGATTGTATGGAAAGACAAACATCCGTTTTACAGCCGGAAATGGACGAATCTATTATTTTTTAGCGATGCCAGCTTTTGCAGAAGCAAAGTCTCATTCAAATGAGAGGAATACCAGCATCAAATTTTTACTTTTCCTCCTCATTCGGATAGATTCGTCTTATCAGAAAGTTTGAAAATTCCTTACAATCCGTGGTTGGACAGTATTGTGTATATCCAAAGTCACCAAGCCACCACGTTAATGTAATCCAGCCGATCAGTAAGCGAAGCCAACTCCGACCGATTAGCGGTCCGATCTTTTGAACGAAAACTTTTAAAACTTCATAATTGCCTAGTTTGTACTTTCCATCAAAGATAAAGATATTTCACTGCATTGATCTTTTGTGTACAGAACTACCCTGTTGTAATTTATCTGGACGAAAAAAAAATTTGTTTCGTTTTTAAAATTCCATCATCTTTTCCTTTAATAATGTACTGATTAGTTAGATAATCCGTAAAGTATTCTTGACATTGGTTTCAAAACTCAGATGGATTTGAGCCGAGAAACAAATTTTGTTAGGTACGGTACTTTCTGATTTTTTGGGTTAGGAAAACCTAAAACACCGATCCGGTCACATAGTTCAACTACGACGACAGAACACACGTTTAGCATGAACCTTTACCAGTACTTTACTTTAAATTATCTCGGGACCTAAAGTCGTTGCTTTCAAGAAATGAAGGCTTCTCTCTCTCTCTCTCTCTCTCTCTACGTTTTATTTATTCTCAATTGACATATCACAGTAAGAAATTTCATTACAAAAAGCAGAGCTGACTTTCTTATTGTCCTTTGGCAACGGGTTAAATATTTGTTTCAGTTCTCGCTCAACAATAGGTTAAAATAAATATTAATCGTTTGGGAGATATAACCATCCAATGTTTAAATTAATTAATTACAGTTGGCTCTCTGTTTAACGACTTTCAAGGGATCACAAAAATCGTCCTTAAGTGGAAAGCGTCCTTAAATGGAATGCTTTTAACACTATAATGGATCATTTGGGACCGTGAAAAGCCGTCGTTAAATAGAGAAAGTCGTTAAACAGAGCGTCGTTAAACAGAGAGTCAACTGTAATTAACAAAAACTTTTCTGATTCGATCCATCGCGCTTCGAAACCATGCTTGCCACAACTTAATTACATACAAAAAATTAGATCAAAATCGGTCCAGCCGTTTAAAAGCCTTATAGTGACAAACGTCCGCACAGAAGATTTTCATACATTAAGATTTTTCAGAGGCTATTTTGAAATGTCGAGGAAAATACCAGTCTGACGCTCCATTCGTCGATCGAAGCCTTCTTTAACCAATCAGCAGGATTCAACTTCTGGTTAGGGCTATCTGTCTGGGGCCCTAACTCAGGTGGTTCGTTTGTCTTTTGAAGACAGCCACCTTTAATATATGAAAGTTAATAACTGCTCTTTATGTATTAAGAATTGAAATAAATCAAAACTACAGAAAATGTAAAAAAAGAACTTGGTTTTTTATTGAAACATTCAAAAATTCTATCAATACTATTACAATTTCTGTAAATATTTCTGCGTCATATGAAGAAAAATGCACTTTCCCGACAGCGTTTAGACATGCACCTTAATTAACGGAAACTAACAGGCAAGTTCCCCGAAGAGCAACGGACGTCTTGTGATGAAGACTCAAGCAGTACATTCGCACAAATAGTAACTTCGAAATGAATATGATACAGCTGAATATGTTCTTGGAAAAAGCAATGAAGCGCTGACTCCTTCCTGGCTGGAGAGGGAGGCGAGACAGCCAAAAGGAGATGCCTATCTTCATTCAGAACACATCGTTGAAGGCAATATGGAATCTATAAGTGATCTGGGGGTTACAGACGATCCAGACTGAAGATGTTCTTGGAAAATAATGAAGCGCTGATTCCTACCTGGCTGGAGAAGAAGGCGAGACAGCCAAAAGGAGATGCCGATCTTCACTCAGAACCCATCGTTGAAGGCAATACGGAAGAAGGTGTTCTTGGAAAAAGTAATGAAGCACTGACTCCTTCCTGGCTGGAGAGGGAGACGAGACAGCCAAAAGGAGATGCCGATCTTCATTCAGAACCCATAGTTGAAGGCAATATGGATTCTGTAAGTGATCTGGGGGTTACAGACGATCCAGACTGAAGATGTTCTTGGAAAAAGTAATGAACCGCTGACTCCATCCTGGCTGGAGAGGGAGGCGAGACAGTCAAAAGGAGATGCCGATCTTCATTCAGAACCCATAGTTGAAGGCAATATGGATTCTGTAAGTGATCTGGGGGTTATAGACGATCCAGACTGAAGATGTTCTTGGAAAAAGTAATGAACCGCTGACTCCATCCTGGCTGGAGAGGGAGGCGAGACAGTCAAAAGGAGATGCCGATCTTCATTCAGAACCCATAGTTGAAGGCAATATGGATTCTGTAAGTGATCTGGGGGTTACAGACGATCCAGACTGAAGATGTTCTTGGAAAAAGTAATGAACCGCTGACTCCATCCTGGCTGGAGAGGGAGGCGAGACAGTCAAAAGGAGATGCCGATCTTCATTCAGAACCCATAGTTGAAGGCAATATGGATTCTGTAAGTGATCTGGGGGTTACAGACGATCCAGACTGAAGATGTTCTTGGAAAAAGTAATGAACCGCTGACTCCATCCTGGCTGGAGAGGGAGGCGAGACAGTCAAAAGGAGATGCGGACCTTCGCTCAGTAGATATCTCTTTCTATGTCCCGGGGGTCGCAGTCGATAAAGAAGTAGTCGAAGAAAAAAGTCTTTTCAGACGACAAATCAGACGCTACAGGAGGAGAACCGCTCCTATTAAGGAAGGTGCATCCATTTTTCAAAAAGTCATTTCAATCCACTTAAATTTGCTTGAGGTAGGAATTGGACAGATTGCAGTACCATGTTCATAAAAGAAAAAAACTTCTTCAAAAAAACCGTACTCAAATTTGGTTTCATCATCCATTTGAACTTTAACATAATGCAGAATTACAAATCTGTATTTGGATAAGTTCTGGCGTTCATTCTTGATTGAGAGTTATTTAATAGGGTGCGAATTTCCCGCATAGTTTGTTCCATTGACTGCATTGATTCAAGCGGGAAAAGCACGTAAGATTCGTGACGGTTAGCAGTGTCACGGTTGTTGCGAATATCGAAAGGTTCCTGTGTGTCTTCATCACTGCAATGAAATTAAGAACATAAATGAATTGGCGGAAATAAATTTTCTTAAGAAGAAAATCGATCGTTAGCATAAAGACAATAAATTTGATCCTAACATAGTTTCAGCTTTTACAATCTTGATTTAGCTATTAGTCTCCAAGCTGTTAAAAATAAAATAAATAAAAAATAAATAAATAAATAATAATAGAAAAAAAACCTTGCGCACGATGGGTTTTTCAATCCCTTGGCAGGGGTTTCTAAATAATGTTTGAGGCTTACGTCAGTAATTTAAACGTTTCGTGGCACACAAATGAAGCTGCGTTCTGAAGCATTTTCAAGTAAAGTTAAAATACAGTAAGAAAATATAAAGGTGGGGTGACGCAGCTTCGAGGGGGGCGGGTGAACTCCCCCTTAACCCCCCTATCGCAACACTAAAAAAAATGTCTTCGCGCCATCGTATGTAGAAAAACTTCAAAATGTTCTTCTGAACGTTCTTGGTGCAAAATTTCATTGTTTTCTAAATTTGTAATGAGCAAAAAGAATATGCTTTACTCGAGCATATTTGTTCACAATAATAAGAAAAAAAAATTAAGGATGGGAAATATATTCCACATCTTCTATGAAATCATAAAAGAAATAATAAATTCTTAAAATATCAGAACAGCTTTTATTTTTTGTTATTAATGATGAGAAAAAAAGATATTTACCAGTTACGCTTCCATCGCCTGTAGAGGTAAGCAAAGGTGGCCGTCTCGGCAAGAAGCCCGACCGAAAGCAAAGCAGCTTTAAAGTAGTGCATTATCTGAAAATATATAAATATTAATTCGTGTATATTTCAACCAAAAAACAAATGTTCATGCAATAAGAACATGAACTAATCAGAAAAATCATAGTCGTTTACCCCTCCCCCAAAAGAACATTATTTTTCAATTCGCAACTTATTTTGATGTTTACTTTTTGAGAAACGTCAAAAGTAATTTTAAACGTAACTAATTAGCGCGAAGACATATCCATAAAATAATATATCTTGCACTACTTGCATATTTTTCTGAACATTAAAAAAAAATCATTAATAAGTATTAGTGTACGCCTTTATTAGAGTTCAAAAATAAAGCATTTACTTTATTGTTGAAAAATGAAAAGCCAACACCCAACTTTAGATTCCATCACGTGCGATAACAGCACCTAGAACTTCAATATAGCTATATTTTTAAAATAGTGAATAAATGAATTTCGTTGTTTCTGTAACTATCGGAGTGTTCAGATAATTTTCAGAAGTTAATTTTTAGCCAGAGAACTGCAAATTTTTATTCATTTGAAGTTAGTAGAAAAATATATTGTTGACCTAAACCTGCTTCCTCTTGCGTCATTTAAATTAAGTTGATATTTTTGATAACTCAAAAAAAAAAATGAACTGGTGTGTTCAAGCACGCGCATTAAAAGTGATATTTCCTAAATTCATAATTTTTTGACACTTTTGTAAACCCGTAATTGTAGTAAGCATGATACTTTCAAATGATATGAGTGGTGAAGTTTTAGTCGGACAAAAATACTGTATAATAGTATCTTGGACTAATCAAAAATCCTTTTATATAATTTCACAATAAGTTTATCGTGAGCCGATGCAGAAAAGTCATTTACAGAGGTTTTCTTTGTCGAAATATTTCAATAAATATCTCTACATTTGCTAAACTCACTCCTGGGGCCCTACAACGTAAGTAACGTTCCATTCTGGTGACGACGTTTTCTCCCTCACGAAAACCGAGAACAACCGAGAAAATAGTCGGTTCCTCCCATTTGCTCTTACCACCATTGTATCGAGTGAGTATTTTGTCTCTGTTTCCAACGTTCCGAGAACTACTCGTGACGCGGGAAAGGAATCTCTTCAGTCGGACTGGAGTTCTTTTTTCCTACGGCAAAAGAGGCTTGCAACTCCGTTTCCCACGGCATTTGCGGTTTCCCGTACTTATTGAGTTTTTTCGTCCACAGCAACGGGGATCCGCAACTTCTAATTCCACGGCGTTTCGGGATCCGAGGAGTTATCTCATTGCCAAACAAATTAGCAGATACATTTCTTGATATGTCATAACCAACTTTTTTTTTTCTTTTGTGTTTACGCATTTTATTAATTTTATTTTTGGCTTATTTTTTTCTTTTAAAAATATTCTTTCGAAAGAATACTTTAAAATGCAAAGTGCCTTTTTGTTATGTTTCGTAAAATTAGAAATGCAGATTTGCGAAGCACGGTTGCTTTAGTTTGAAACTAGTGACTGTTAATTTTCGTTTACACCAAAGAATTCCCTTTTGGCATGAACTTTCATGCGCCACATATTTAGGTAGAATCTGTTTAATAATTTAAAAAAAAAAAAGCAATTGTTATATTCTTGAAAAAATAAACGATGGACTCGCTCTTGATTATCTTTGAAAAGCAAAACAAAGGGCTTTTAAGAACCATTTGACAGAATTGTTTTGGTTCATAATAACCCCAGTAGAAACTGTGAAAACATTATACCTATTAACACAAAAACAAATCTATTGTTCAATGGCATTAACTTTTACGGACCAAGATTGTGGACACCTTACCCAATTTTTTAAAAGCCATTAATAATCGAAATTTGTTTAAGAAAAGGCTAAAAAATTTTACACTCAATTCTACTACAGTCAATTTAGGATAAAGTAGCATATTTGTAATAGTATACCTGGGTTCCGTTATAAAATTAGATGTACTTTATTGCATTGCTTCTGTTGTGTTTACGTGTTCTTTATATGATTATGCATTGATTTTCTTTTAATTCTATCTTATGTTATAAACTGGCTCTAAATTAAGTTCTTTTCTGAGTGGTGGGAGCTATTCAGGCTACTGTTATAGCCATTACTCCCATCTACTCAATCAGGGATTTTCAAATAGACAGAGTGAAACACATAAAAAAAAAAAAAACTTTTTTTATTTAAAGCAAATTTGAAGAATAATGGATAAATAATAAAGCTGGGGAATTAACGATCGTTCTGTATTGACTACAATGCCCTTTCTCATTACTTCTAATGAAAAAACAGTGGTCCAGCAAAACAATTTTGCTAGAATAGTGTATAACTTATAACTTAACATGAAAAGTGCTGTGGGTTTTAAACTTTATTTCTTTTAATTAATTACATGGAAAGTGTTTCGCGTTGATTTTGTACTGAGGTTACAACAAAACAATGTGTAAACATACTGCGAAAAAAAAAAAAAAAAAAAAAAAAACTAAATGCAATTTGATTCGAAAAATAAAGATTGATATTTTATGAAATGTAAAATTAAAAGATACTTGGTTGGTGAAAAATTTCTAAGGATCTAGAGGTTCTATTAAAATGACCAAATATCATACCCTACTATTTATTAAGTAAAAATTATATGTACAAAAATAAAGGGGGGGACTGTAAAAATATTCTGTTATTAGAAAACGTCTATCTATAGAGCAACGTTGCTTAACGTCGCGAAATTTAATCCAGAAACATGCATGTCAAAACTATCAAAACATGTAATTTAAAGGCAGAAACACCAATATGTAAACCAAGAAATGAGTCATTTCTCGCGATCGAAATTGTTAAAAAGTTTATCTATTTGCCCTCATTATAATTAATGTTCATTTAAAAACATCCATATTCGGGGAATGAGCCTAAGAAAAATATGTTCGTACCACTTTATAACGAAAAACATGTTCATAATATTTTGAAACCGAAGATATTTCATTTAAATTACTAACCGATTTAAACAATGCGTCAGTGTTTAATGAAAACCATGTTCCTATAATAGGATTACTACTATTAAAAGTAACTTGGCTGCATTATTTCCTAAACTCCACCTCTTGCAAGATTACGAGCATTAGAAATCCCACAATTGCAAAATTTCCATCACTACGCAAGTGTTAACAGCCACCGCTTCTCTGACCACCGCCATCTTGACTAGGAAGCACTTCTCACCTCCCGAGAAAGCCATCTCACCACCTGCCACCCGGGTGAAAACGAGAATGGTCCTTCTCGGCAGCTAAAGTCGGCAGCAAGACGTTTAGGATAGCTTCATGGTAGGGAGAAATGGTGCGTCACGGAAAGTGACGTCACGCACGACGACAAACTCGTTTTCTGACCGGTTTCTCGTTAACGACTCCGTTCTAGAGACAATCATTGTAAGGCCCCAGATTCGAAATATCATTTACCTCATTTTTAACCGACTTGTCGATATGTCACCAAGTTGGCAAAAAATATTTGGCGATGTATCATTAAGTGGTCGCCAAATTATGACATTATTTTCGTATGCATTGAAATTGACAACGAAAAAAAAAATCCGTTTGCAAACCTCTTTTAGAACAAGCGGACGCAACCAAAATAGTCCAGGATCTGAAGGGGGTTGAGCATACATGGAAAGGCTGACGCAATATTATTTCTGATTATTGTTACAGGCACGATGGTGATTATGAAACCACATGTCGTCACCCTCCTGGGTGGTCGACAACCCCGGGGGAGGGGGGAAAGCAGTGGGGGGAGCCGTTTGGTAAAACACTCATAACTCGCGAACTATTTGAGATAAAACACTGAAAAAAGCGGCAATAGACGTAACAAAACAAGGGCTTCATAAAAGTTAAATATAATTATGGACCTATCTTTGTTGGTTTCTGAGTAAAATTCCATTTTTCGCAAACAAGCAAAATTTTTGAATAAAATGCGCAAAACAAACTTTTTTTGACCAAAATAAAATTCAAATCAAAATTGTTTGATTTTTTTTTTCAAATAAAGTCCTAAACATCATTATTCAGTTTGTTAAAACTATTTAAGTACTGTTAACGCGTTGAAAAACAAAATGACAGTAGCAAGCTCAAACACTATTCGTAGTATAGTTCAGGATCTGAAAAGGGGTTTTGAGCATGCATAGAAGACGGGAAGACCAGATGCAAAATTACTTTTGATTATTGTTACAGGCACTATAGTGATTATGAAAACACATGTCCTCCCCCCCTCAGCGGTCGACGTCCCCGGGGGAGGGGAAAAGCAGTATGGGGACGCCTTTTACTAAAACACTCATAACTCGCGAACCGTAGGAGATAAAGCACTAAAAATGTGGCCAAAAGATGCAACAGAACAAGGGCTTAAACAAACCTAAATATGTTTATAGTTCTATCCTTTTTGGTTTATAAGTAAAATTCCTTTTTTAGCAGTCATGCAAAATTTTGAATAAAATACGAAAAGCCTTTTTTCCAAAGAATAAGTTCTTTTTTAAAATTATTTTACCGTTTAGGGAAACAAAATCTGAAACTTCATCATTCAGTTTCTTTAAAACTACTTAATTATTACCAACGTGAGCGTTAAAAAGCGAAATAGAAAATGCAAGCACTGCTTAAGTTAGCGCATTGAATAAAACGGCAGTATGCTAAGGAGGAAAAAAATAGCCTTATTACCCTTATGACGAACTATTCATTCTTCAGTTTACAAATTTGTTCTAATTGCAAAGTATTCAATTATGGCTTTATGTTTGTTATATACTGCTTTAAATTTGAGAGGAACTAGGGAACCAGACCCACAGTCGTTTCAATTCAAATATATTTTTTATTTATTTCTATTTTATAATTTCAATTTGCACAAAAGAATATTGCGGGTATTGTTTTGCGGATGTTGCTTTTTATAATATACCCAACAAAGAACAATGATGCAAGAAATAATATGTTTTAAATAAATATAAAAAATGAGAAGCATCTTTGAGCTCTTTTATGAAAACGAATATAAATATAAAATTATACACAAGAGTTCTAAAAAAACCAATTAAATAAAATTAGTAAAATAATGCGTATTAAAAAATAATTGCAGAATATTAATATGCATACATAAAGCATTAATATATCAAATTCTGAAAGCTGGATCATACTCTTTTTTGTTGACTTGTAATTGTTCTGTTGAATCGTTCTCTTCCGAGTATTTTGTAGTTTATGGGTTTTTGCTTTAGCTTTAATAGCACGGTATTTACAGCAAGATGAATTAATAATAAAACATTTACAAGGTTATTTACAGTTATTGCCTGCGCAGGGTGGAATTAAACTCTCTGGTAACACTGGCTGCATCATAAGGTGTGGGGCTTTATTGTTTTATTTTCATTCAAGTGAAACCCAAACTTGGTTACATCTAAAGGCACTGCTAAGGTACAGGGGAATTTATTCAATAGTACAGTTGAGAAATACTTCTTTGCTGGTAGAGAGCTGATATTATATTTATTTCTGATGGAAATGACAAGAAATTATTGTGTAATGGTTGCATTCGCAAGAAATACCTATTTTCTTGACATTTTTTTTTTATAATACAGCTTCTAAGAGTTGAAATTCTGAAGCACTCAGATATTGTTTTAATGATAACTATAGTGTACAAAAAAGTTTCCGACTTTTTTGGTAAAGAGAAAGCATGCGTTTTTGTTCCCATTTTACTTGTTGAATCGCAGTCGGAAAATACATCAAAAGTTTGTAAAATTTTAGATGTTTTTTTCCGTAAGTGCTCCTGAGAAGATAGATGCCATCCTAAAGCTCTTTTCCTTTCCACAACACCAGCACATGAAATGGCAACCTCTGTCCTTTAATAAAATTGCCAATAAGAATTCATTAGTTTCTGATCTATAAACTATTAGTTACTTTTTCCCCTATTGTGCACTGAATCATATGCAGGAAGATAGATTTTGTTGCGTGCTTCGTCCTGGTTGGACTCGGGCATTTCAGAGAAATTTATTACTTGGCTCTCAGATTTTAAATAATATTCATTTTCGTTTTCAGAGTTACCAGACACCAGAAGCTGATTGGATGCAGGAACGGATATGTTACATATTACATACTCTGAAATGTACTTTTAAAGGTTCTTTTTATTTTCAAGAATGGCTATGACACGAAACCACTGGTTTGGTACCTATAGTGATTTTTTTTATAAGCGAAGGAGACTTTCCTGAACTTCTGGTTTTCAAATTATGAAAACGACAGTGAGATGTACCGATCGTGTTTAAGGTCCACTCGTGTAGTTTGACTATTGGAGAGAAAATTTTATTATTTTTTTATTTGGAGACCTGCAAAATCTTTGCTACATTTGAAAGTAGTGTTTGGGACATTATGGACCAGAGTCATTCCATCGATAACTTGAACTTTGTTCTTAAAATAGGGTGCTTCTTCTAGAGTTTTGCTGCAAGAAGTATCATTTTCAATTACATTCACGAAATCGGACCTCTCGCTTTGCTTCAGTGAACTATTCTGATGAACCTAACCTAGCATTGGGTTTATTGTATGGGAATGATTTTTAGATGTACTAACATCACTTTTGAGCTAACGTTTCCCAGGTTAAATGATTTTTTGGTTTTCTTTTACTGTTTTTCAGTCGCTATTGAAGACATTGCCATAGCAGGACTTCTCTGGATAAGAGACTACTCACATTTTCGTTAACGTTCCACTGAAATTTTGATGCTGCTTATGTGGCAATAGCCTCGCTCACTATGTTTCATAACTCATGTGTAAAATCTCCAAAAACGGTTATCCTGATAGTTTATTCTTTACGTAAGTACTTCGTACTTGCAAACTTGCATGTTTTAATTTTTTAAAAAGTGCCATTGTGACCCATACTAAGCAGCTATAAGCGTTAAAGGTCAAATAATTAAGTAATTACTTAACTGGGACATTGTTTTGATAATATTACAAAATAAAACCGCCAAAACAGGAGAGCCACAAAATTTTCTTTGGTTTATATCGAGTCTTCAAGGTACATTCCACAAACTTTTTTTTTTTTTTTTTTTTGTGAATTACCTCAAATGCTTTTTGAGCTTGCTTTTATTTCACTTTTCAACGCTTTGATAATAATTAAGTAATTTTTAACAAACTGGATAATGATATTTCAGATTTTATTAGTTCCCTAAACAGTAAAATAATTTTGATAATTTGAAAAAAAAATGCGTATTTTATTCAAAATTTTTGCTTGTGTGCGAAAAATAGAATTTTACTCAGAAACTAACAAAGATATGATCATAGTCATATTTAGCTTTTATGAAGCCCTTGTTCTGTTGCATCGATTGCCACTATTTTCAGTGTTTTATTTCAAATAGTTCGCGAGTTATGAGTGTTTTAGCAAACGGCTCCCCCACTGCTTTCCCCCCTCCCCCGGGGTTGTCGATCACCCAGGGGGGTGACGACATGTGGCTTCATAATCATTATAGTGCCTGTGACATTAATCAGAAATAATTTTGCGTCAGGTCTCCATGCATGCTCAAAACCCCCCCCCTTCAGATCCTGAACTATACTGCAAATCGTGTTCGAGCTTGCTACTGACATTTTGTTTTTCAACGCGTTAACAGTACTTAAATAGTTTTAACAAACTGAATAATGATATTTAGTACTTTATTGGAAAAAAAAATCAAACAATTTTGATTTGAAATTTATTTTGGTCAAAAAAGTTTGTTTTGCGCATTTTATTCAAAAATTTTGCTTGTTTACGAAAAATGGAATTTTACTCAGAAATCAACAAAGATAGGTCCATAATCATATTTAGCTTGTTATAGTATTAGTTTTGTTGCGTCTATTGCCACTTTTTTCAGTGTTTTATCTCAAATAGTTCGCGAGTTATGAGTGTTTTAGTAAACGGCTCTCCCCACTGCTTTCCCCCCCTCCCCCGGGGTTGTCGACCACCCAGGAGGGCAACGACATGTGGTTTCATAATCACCATCGTGCCTGTAACAATAATCAGAAATAATATTGCGTCAGCCTTTCCATGCATGATCAACCCCCTTCAGATCCCGGTCTAAAAAGGGGTACTGCATAGCTAGATCCTACACAATCTACTTACAACTCCTTTTGAGACAGATTGTTTTTCAGTTATGCGAAATTCATGCGTACATGCGTACCAACAAGTGTAAGTACGATAACTATCTCGGGAATATAGAAATTAGATATTTTGGATGAACATACACTGTGCGATCTAAAAATTACCGAACGTTTTAGTAATGGGATAAAATAAGCGTGATAACATGTTTTAAAGCTTATAATTATTCCAAATAGCTTTCAATTAAATCAAAATAACGTTTTGAACGGCCATTTGAATTTAAGAATTTTTTAATTCGGTTTTGGGAATGTTCTTTTGCACCTGTTGCACGCTGCTTGAATGGGGTTCTTCCTTTAATTTGAATGAGGTCCTTTAATCAAAAGTACTACTTCAAGTCACTGAAACTGATAGAATGAGGGGGGGGGGGAAACATGGAGCGAGGAAAATCTTATATTTTCAAAACGTTTAATTTTTTAATAATTTTTTTAAATATCCGATTTTTCAAACAAGGCGTGGTCTTTATGACGTCACAACTGATGTACTTTGGCGCCACCCCACTGGCGTGCTGAATGTTTACGCTTACTGTCTACCGCATTTCCAGGTTATGATAATTCAGAAGCTAATTAAATATTGCGCTCTATGCTTTCTAGCAAACATATTGTTACCAGTACATATGAGTAAAGAAGTGAATTCGATTTTGCGCTCTGCGCTAATGACAGTAGTGAATGGCATTTCATCGCTTGTGATATCATGTGCAGACGCATAAAAAATAAATTGAATCTGCCCACTGATTAAAATATTTTTTTTAAATATTAAACTTTGTCAAATTGTTTAAAAAAATGGTCAGATCCTATGTTTTTAAGCATGCTCTTTCAGAAAAATATAGTTTTAAAATTTCGGAAACCACTCCATCGCTGGAACATCACCGTAAAATGCTCTTTTCATTCCAGTTTTCAGTTTCGGGGGCAGAAAAGGGTTTTGTGTCTTTAATTCACCTGATCTATCACCTTGTGGCCATTTTCTGTTTCCAAAACTGAAAACTACACTGAAAAGAGCTTTTAACGATGCTGTTCGAGACATTCGAGCAGCCATGATACAAGTGTCAAAGCACACAACCAAAATTGAATTTAAAAAGTCTATAGATGAATTGGTTGACCGTTTTAAACGTTGTATGGCGTAAATTGTATCCTATTTTGAATAATTATTAGCTTTAAAGTATATTGCCCGGCTTTTTTTATTCTATCCCCAAAAGGTTAGGTTCTTTTTAGATCGCACCGTATAAGTTCGTAAGGAACAAGATAAACACATTCGGAAGTATCGAAAAAACTGCGCCACCTTCAGTCGGGAGCGACCAAAATCAAAAATTAGGCCGAAACTTAAGGGATACTGTTTTAGCGAATAAAAGACTTCCTGGACTCGGAAACGGAAGTAAAATGCATTGATTTATAGCATACGAATTAAATAGTTCACACACTGAATAGTATCACCAAACTGAAATGTTTAAGTTCGCTCATTTCACTATTTGGACTAAATTCCTGTAGGCGAATTTGGAAAAGATCAAAGCCTGGGAATTATTTTCGTGGAATTATGCAACTTTAAATGACAAAAATTAAATGCTATCCAAAGCGTCATTTCGCAACAGAAACAAATATGATCTTTACCTCACACTACTTCATTGTGCGACTATTAAATTACCTATGTTTTATTTATTTATTTATTTATTTATTTATTTATTTATTTTTTTTTTTTGATGACAAAAAAAAAAGAAAAGAAAGATAAAAAAGGGTGGTTCTATTCATGCATGTGCGTTGTAACTAAACGTAGGAGAAGAGCATGTGTAAAGAAAAAAAAATGTAATATAATAATGCCTTAGAGCGAGCAAAAGTAATATTGTAGTTTCTCCCTTGGTCTTCCCCTCGTGATCCGATACAAAAAAAAATCCTTTAGAAATTTATTTCCTCAAATTTCAACGTTTCATTCAAGGAAGCGATAATTACCGAAAATAACACCAAAATGAACTCAGATTCAAAACGTCATTTTTGTCCAAGTTGGCGACAGAAACTTGGCGACCCATAACTTGGCGATATGTCACCAGCATTATAGTCTACATTGAAATTGACACCAAGGAAGTAAAAACGATCGCAAATATTATCCACTGCAATTCAATGCGGTTAGTTTTTCTTATACAAAACGGTTTCAAAAAATAAAATCTTACCTCAATATTCAATTGAAAAATCACAGAGAAATCACTTTTATGTTAGCAACTTGAAAGTTTTTCTCCAAATGACGAATAACGATTCTTGAGAACGAAATATTGTTGGGGTACCAATTGAATACCATTGTTGTTTCAAGAGTAAAATGTTTATTATATTGTTCATTTTATCCAACAATGGGAGTACAATTGTTTGTTGGTGCGGGTTTGCTAAAATTTAAGGAAAAAAATTAAAAAAATATATTTTGAAGCATATTTTTAAACATCAAAAAACATCTTTCGATGTCAAAATTTTCAAAAATTGAAAAGAAAAAAGAACATGCTCCACTTTTTTCTCAATTTTAAACATCGCTTAAAAACAGTATTTAAATTTTAATCACCATCAGAGTTGATGACTCACTTAAAATGTAATATATAAAGTCGTGTAGTTTCATAACGAATACGGCACCCACTCCGTCTCGGATGAATCGCTACATTTGGTTCAAACATCTTGCAAAATTGCTACATTTGGATATCTTTGAATCGAATTTTAAAACTAAGGCTTTTATGATTTCGTTTAAATATGTTTCAAAGATTTCCAGGGTTCAATGCTGTCACTGAGAAACATTTAGGCACCAAGAATACCCTCCTTAAAAAAGTATTAATTGAGTTTCAAAATTACAGGGTTCAGACATACCTTTTACCAAAAGACCAATTCAGTAGAAATCAAGTTGATCTTTATCTTGTACACTGCTGGTAGAGCCCGTACAAATAGAGAGTGGCTTCAAAAGTGTGAGAATTCTTGTTGTTTGAAACTAATTTAATAATTAAATGTTTGAAACTGGTTCAAACATTGAAGGAGGGAATGATGATAAGGGTAAGAGGCGATTATCAGGGAGTTTAACCTGGTAGAAAAGTGGAGGAATCGATCGGCGTCTTTCACACGACAGTCAACTTAGCAGGCACACCAGGCACATGTGCCGCCACCATTCTCATCCCCGTCAGTAGAGTCAATCTTTTAGTTGATTCAACTCATCGGGACATTGTCAAACTTTCGCTTTACACTCGATTAAACTAGTTGGGTGAACTCTGTTCACTTTTAACAGCGCTGTGAAGCAGCCTTTTGTATAAATTCAGCTTCTTAAAATAAAACTTGATTCCACTACATTGCCTCGTGTGGACAGAACGAAAAAATCAGTAAACAAGTTGACATGCAAATTTTTCGAAAAGTTGTGGCAACTTAACGACTTGTTTATGGGAGGCATAAATGTTGTTAATTGTTACCATAACCAAACTGCCAACGGGAATGGATCAAATTCATGCGCTCTGTATAACTTGAGAAACAGGTCGAATCTCGATAACTAGAAGTTTAAAACTCGAATATTCCTTTATCTCGAAGTTTTCATCTTGTCCTAAACTCTTGAGTCTGTTGTGGAAACATCCTATAAGTCGAACTACCAATAACTCGAATGTTTTAGCCGGTTCCTTGGTATTTCGAGTAATTGTGAGTTGACTATACCTTTAAAATTAATTTGAGAATTAAATGAATACGGATGCCAACCGTCTTGTCCAAGAGCATGGGCTCCCATATAGAGGGGCAAGTGGGGGCACAAGCTGATCCCCCCCCCCTTAAGAAATTAGAATTTTCTTGCTTTTAGTGATTTTCTCTTTGCAAAAATGTAAAAACATTTCTTCTCCAGTCATTAGTGAATAACTTATTAAAAAGACCAAACTTTAATAACTCTGATCTGTACTGAAATCGGTTTCTTTCAGGAAAATGTTCCGCTAGACCTCAGAGAAAATATCTGTCCGCTCCTCCCCCGTAACTTTTCTGTCACACGCCTTTACAGCAAAATCTTTAAGGAACAATTCATTTAACAATGATTTTTAATTTCATCAAAAATGTATCTATTTAATCCTACCAACAATTTTTTTGATAATAATTTTTATTTTAGTATATATTTGGTTCACAACATGTGAATTCTCACCTTCGTAGCATGTCACACACCTTATGTGACTGTTTATGTTGCTTAATAACTTGTTTGATTAAAAGTATATACTTATTAATTTATTATTCCTTTCACAAGTGTCTAAAATACTATTTGTTTAATTATATTTATTTTTTTAATATTGTGTTTTAGTCCGTTTTAGTAGGACAAGGAGTCATGTCACACAATAAATTCTCACCTCCGTTACCTAAACACAAAATGCCATTCCTCATTAACCGAGGCCTTCGAGATAGGAAGGCCATCCAACTAGCAAATGACGTCATCGTTTGTCGATCCACAATGATATTGGGAAGTGAGCACTTCGATTAATATTTTGGTTAAATAAAACTATTTGGTTTATTTATTATTGACTTCTGTTATTTTAGTAGCATTACAAGTTCTACTTTTTCATTTGAAAACATAAAAAGGAACCGATAATCATACATTAAAAAATACACTGAGCTTAATTCATAGTATTTGATATAAAAACATTTATAAGTATTACAAAGTATTCAAATAACTAAACACGATTTTATTTTACAATCATGTTAAAACAAAGTGATAAATAAACACAGTTTTATTTTTCATTGGAAATTGTTTTTTAACTAATCGCATTTTAACTACTCGTATATTGTATTGAAACATTAAGTCTTAAGAAGTATTCAAATAAATAAATGAACTTTCATTTTACAATTACATCAAAACAAAAAATAATATTACTATTGTATTTTAATAAGAATTAAATGAAATTTTAAAATATAAATAAATATTTTTACTTAAGAAAACGGGAAACATGACTGCAATATGTTTCAAAGACATAACATCAAATTAAAGTACATAATACCATATTATTAATGTTAACTTAGCTGAGCAAATTTATGCTTTTCAAAAGACGTGAATGCTTGGGTGCCATCCCCCAAAGTAGACGGTGCCCTACCCCCTTCAATTATGAAAACTTCAAAAAAAAAAACCCAAAACATCTCCATCTCCCTTAAAATTTCAAGGGCACAGTTATTTATAACTATAGCCGTTGAAAAGCTATCATTATTATGAGACTATGATTCCGAACCCCCCCCCCCCCCCTTCGGTGGGCACTCTCGAAAAATTACACAGGAATTCAACTTGAAAAACGTTAATTAAAGAATGTATAATACAACATCATGAATACTGTATGCTGTATATCCAAAAAATGTATTCAATATCTAAACAGCCTTTTTTTTTTTTTGGAATTCGGCTACTTCTCTATTTTCAGCTTTTTCTGCTGCTAATGATTCTTGTGTGTGGGGGGGGGGGCTTTAATAGTTCATCATTTTAGGCTTTTGAAAAATTATTTTAAAAAGCATTAATTGATGACAAAGTAACCTTTTTCAAAAAACTTTTCATAGAATGACCATTTTAGCAACTTTTTTTAATACTTAAAACCTCATATATGTTAAATTTAGATTAACATTTTGCTGAGTATGCTCTTTTAGGAAATCAATGTGACAGGGAGAAGGGAGGGGATAACAAGAAGTGTGACATCACGCGTTGTTTATAACAATATGCTCATGTTGAACAGCGTTACATGTAACAAGGAGGAGGGGGGGGGGGAATTTGTTCAAAAGTTTGCATAATACTTTATAGACAGCCCCTTAATTCAATTTATGTTACAGTTTCAGAGTTCCTGAAAGCTTATTAACAGAAAACCCAAGGAGTTCAAAAAATATGTAGTTCAAGATATTTTGCCCTTTTTAAGCATAAACAAACAAGCACAGAGCATTTGGCAAAAACACGTTGTGTATCCACTGCTCAAAACTAATCTTTCGCAAGCCCAGAAATTATGAATACCGTTAACTTAACCACAATGTGTGCATAAATATCATAAAACTTAAAGACAACAGTGAAAAAAAAACGTATATATTTTTTTAATTTACGCACAGAACCAGCTTGGTTGAATAACATTGCAGGGGCGTAGTTGGGGGGAAATGTTTGAGTATCGGACCCACGACCTCCGGCGTTCAAATCTAATCTTCTATCTCAGAACTACGGAAGCCCATCAAGGAATGTTTTTTGATCAAAATAACACATGCTAGCGTATGAAACAATTTAATCGAAACGGAAAATATAAGATTAGTTCAGTTAAAAGCCTGTTTCAATAAACTTGTTTACATATTAACTGAATATCAACACCAAGTTACGTTGCTTCTGATAGCAACTAGTATATTTGCAGAAAATTTTGACATATGTATATTGTCAGCTTGGAAAATCCATTTCGAATAAATGCGTGTACAAAGTTGAAAAAATAAAGAAATAAAAAGTTGCAAGTTAACCGTTTCAAATATTAAAGCAGTATACTAAAATTACAAATTACAGACAAAGATATCAGAAAGGAAACTGACAATTGTTCGTGTAATGGAGGAAAACGTAAGTAATCTTAACTGCATAAAATGTAAATTTGTTTATCTGAGAAAAGTACTTACCTCCGAACTTTAAAATTTATTCCATGAGACGCCCAGCTTTTTTCTTCACATGCAGGTTGTTCGGAAGCGGAAATCGCTGACTCAAATTCACTCAGCAGACACTTATATTATATATATATATATATTTTAATTGCCTCTACATTCCGGTACGTGGAAAGGATGAGATAAATCCAACAGTATTGTATTCAAAAATGTGCAGCCGAAGTTAATATTTCCTATTTCATCTATTTCAACCAGACCAAGAAGCACTATTGTTTAACTGGTAGACTGCACTGCTTTCAAAGTTTCGCGCCAAGTTCAAAGATCGACTACTGGTGGCGTAACGAAGCGGGGGGGAGGGGAGTTGTCTGGCCTGTTATCACGTGGGTCTCGCATTAACACGTGGCGGTAATGACATCAAATTGTATCATTTTCCATGATACAAGGGAGCCCCCTTGTTTATTTTAGCCACAGTGGAAGTTGTGAGATTTTTGTCGAAAAACAGAAAGATTTTGCTTTAAAAACCTAGTGTGGTTATTCTGACTTCTCACCTTCGTGAACTTCAATTTCAGGGATGTAAATTAATGTAAAAAAAGAAGTGAAAATTTTTCACATGCTTAAGTGCCAGTTTTTATAAGAACCGGGTAGAAATGGGATTTTCGGATATAAACCATTTTTGATTTTGCTCAAATTTTATGGTGGATTCTTTTAAAGATTTTAGAAGACACCGTATTTTTTCTTTTCCTCCAAAAAATTTTTTGGGGACCTGCTAAAATTCGTAAAGTGGAGCCCAACGTAGAGGGTTTTCCAAATCAGCGTTTTTTAAAATGCGATGAATTCTGTACATTGAGCATCAGTCAAAAAAATTCTTGTGTTTACAATATGACATTTAGTATCCAAATTGAAATTATCGTAAATTTTGTGGCTGACCTTCAGTACAGCCTTTCAGGGGTCGCCAAACTTTGTCGAAAAAAATGAAAAAGTGCCCTGTTTGAAGCCCTCTGGCTCCTTGCATTCAGGTTCAACCATGGTTTTTGTACGTAATTTGTGTAAGAATATATATAAATCATTCAATACCCTCATTAGTTGCATGACTCACCCTTTGCGCTGCCGAAAAAATGGCAGTTTTTGTATCGAAAAATGCTAAAAAGTGCAGTTTTGACGAGCCCTTATCTCAGTGCACTGAGGGTCAGTGTAGAACTGGATGCTTGCATTTCAAACTAGAGTATGTGTATTTTCACAAACAAGTGACAGAACTATGGGCAAAATCTTTTCTAGAACACAATACGTATTTCAAAACAGTAAAATAAACTATTCAGTTTTCTATTCAGTCAACATATCCGGGTTTAAACTTTCCTCCAGGGACTTCCAGATACTATTTAGAAAACAAATATGATCAAAAACATTAGTGATGTTCCGGATATCCGTATCCGCGGATATCCGAGGGAAAATAAAGATTTGTATCCGTATCAGTTACTATTCTGACGGATCTTAAACGGATCATTTCTATTTTAAAATTTTTTAAATATTTGAGTAAAAGACTCTTAAATTCCATTTAAATTAGGTTTTATTCCCTATTTAATTTATAAGGCATCATTTCAGAAGTCAATTTGTATCCCCCCCCCCCCACCTGTTGCAAAAAGGAAGGGGAAATAAGTTTTAAAAGTGTGCATCAGTGTGTCTTTTTGTGGTATCGTAGCTCCTAAACAGATGAACCGATTTTGATAGTTCATTTTTCGTTCAAAAGTTGACTTGATCGAAAGTGTTCTTAGCTTGACCTCGTTTTTGTAGAACTTTAATTACCGCAGATATTTATTAGAAACTGAACTTAACGTTTTTCACAATTATGGTCCTAAAAATTTACCCGTACGTTAAAAATGTTGGCCCTAATTGAAAGAACGAAATTTTCCGCATTTGATATTTATTTGAAACTTCCAACTTATATACAGTAGGAGCTATAATCTTGTTAAGTAAATTTTAAATGCAATTCTAAGCCTCTATACGCGTGATTGGTAGCGATTTCATAGTCGGAAGATAAGGAGAAAAAGCTCAATGATTTAAAATTTTTACCTTCTGTCAGTTCATATTTGTTAACAAATGTGTAATCTGACCTGCGAAATTCATCTTAATATAAGGTCGGCTCTCTGGGACATGTTTTGTTTTTTTAATTTTTAATTTAATATTAGTTTTTGTTATTGATCCGTATCCGTATCCACGGATCTTGACACTAATGATCCAGATCCGTATCCGCGGATCTACTTTTTTAAAGATCCGGCACATCAATAAAAAACATACCATTAAAGAGTTATAAACTTGCAAATAGACTGATTATGCTTACTCGCATACTTTATAATATGGTAACTAGCTATAAAGTGCAAGAAAAACATCAAAATATGATTTTAAAAAAGTACTTTTTAGGGGCCTGTATCTCAGTGCACTGAGGGTTAGTGATTTGATGCCTGCATTTCAAACTAGATTGTATGTCTTTTCACAAACAAGTGACATAACTATGGGCAATGGTTCATCAGGCTCATAAAATGCACTTCAAGATGAGGAAATTGTATAAGAGTTAACGACGCATCCAGTTAGTTGTACTCAAGCTACACTGCATTGCATTTTTTTTATTGTCCCACTAGTCAGTTAGGCAACTGTACCCTTGTTTTATAATGTCATAGTATTGCTTTTATCATAAGTAATAAAATATGACTCAGTAATTGTTTTGCTATCATGGTAGTTTAGTGCACAGAAAATATTTTTTGTCACTATAATGTACAGATGTAAACGAATGTCAACAAACTATAATGTAAAGTACAAACGAAAAAAAGCTATCTTAATTAAAATAAATAAAAATATACCTAGAACACTTTCAAAAAAGTGTTACAAAAAAACTTACGTTTTTACCGCAATAATAAACGTTTTTTTTTTTTTTTTTCACTTTTCTTCCAGTTATCATATTATAAAGTACGCGAATAATCATAATCAGTCTATTTGAGAGTCTATAACTTTAATGGTAAGTTTTTGATCATATTAGTTTTTTAAATACATAGTATCTGGAAGCCCTGGAGGAAAGTTTAAACCCGGATACGTTAATTGAACTGAAAACTAAATAGTTCATTTTACTGTTTTGAAATACGTATTGTGTTCTTGAAAAGAATTTGCCCATAGTTGTCACTTGATTGTGAAAATACACATACTCTTATCTGAAATGTAGGCATCCAGTGCTACACTGACCCTCGGTGCACTGAGATAAAGGCCCATGAAAACTGCCTTTTTCATCATATTTTGATAACAAAACTGCTATTTTTTCACAGCAGTGAGCATTAACCACGCATTTAATGAGCCTATTTAATAACTTGCGATGTTCTTTCTCGTAAATGTTTTGGAATTGTAGTTTTAAAAACGCCATTTTAGTAGTGTTTTGTCAACGCTTGAGGCACCGAAAGGAATTTCCACGGTTGTCCCCATAGTATTTTTTTTAAAAATGAAGTCTAATTACTAATAATAATAATAAAATCGAAGAAGTTAGGACTGTCTTTGATAAGGTAAGTGTAAGAAAGACTCTTCCCTGAAAAAAATCTTAAACTGATGTGTTAACGCAAATTAAAACGATTTTTAGCAAACTTAGAGCAAGGGGTTTAGGGTTCGTTCCCAGAAATTTTGAAATGTTTAAAACGTCTTTTAAATAGTTTTTTCAAACTTCTCTTTCACTGACTGAAGGAGGAACGAAAGAGTTCAGTGGTTCCCCTAGTATTTTTTTTCTTTTTTCTTTTGAATTGCTGAAATCCTAAGAATCAGTTTTGAACTTCCTTTGGGGACTTCAGAAAAAGGTCACCGGATTTTTCCTTCTTTCTAAAATTTCAGTCTTAAAACGCAGTTTTATGCTATCTAGGGGGATTCTTTTCCTGATTTTTTCTCCTCAAAATAGTCTCATCATCCTTGAATTTAAAAGAAGGTGTGAGTGTGCTAGGAGATTTTCTCCCGGAAAATTTTCCAAATTTAAGCTTTAAAACTGAAATTTTAAACTATATTTGGTAACGTTCGGGTAATCTCGCCAAGAATGTTTTGAAATTAAAATCTTAATGTTGAGGCAATCGTTGATGACGGAAAAAAGTCCCGAATCGCCGCCACTGTCAGAAGGTATTTTTGATCAAAAAAACCCTCCAGAAGGTATTTTTGGCTGTTCTAGTGTTTCTCTATTGAAACGAGTGAATAATAGTAAGGTAAATGTAATTTGTCATAAGATTTAGGAAAAAATAAAAAGGCAACAAAATACAAGCCCTAATAATCTGAGTTTGTATTTCATTCTCTTATGTGAAAAATTTCTTCGAATTGAGCAACAATTTGAATAATTTCCTACTCCTGCTATATAATACCTTCCATTCATTGTGTAAAAAATATGAGTTACTTTACCAATTTCACAGCATTAAACATCGTTTATTATTCAGTAGCCCAATATAAGAGAACAAACAAGCACTGAAAGAAACTTTTTTTGAAAACTTCAGACATGTTCCAGGTTTTTGCGTGTGAATATTCATTTATTTATAGACAATGATCTACAATCTGAATTAACAATACGGTTATCTCAAAGTATGCATTCACAGTTTTATACAAACTTGAGTTAAAAGAAAAGATCTTTAAAAACTTAGAAAAATATAGCATTCCTTGATACTTGCTTCGCCGTTAATGTCTTTCTAAAATTGAACTACAAAAAAATGCTTTTTACGAATTTCACAAGACTATGTTTTTCTTCAGTGGTACATATCTTAAAATAACTTTTCTAACTCGGATTAAGAGAAAATGACATTTTACAATATTTACAATAACATGATTTTTCATTAATACAGCACTTGCACGAACTTACAGCACTTGCCTTCTTTTTACAGCACTTGCACGAACATGTTTTCTCAATGGTGCCTTTCAAACTTAAAATAACAGAAAATATATTTTTACAATATTCACAAGAATATGGTTTTTCATTAGTGTGTATCCTCAAATGACGCAATGAAAAGCAAAGGGATAAATGCCAAAATTTAAAATTTAGAGGTAACCAGCAAAAATAGTAGGTGGACTTCTCTTCTGTTTTGGGGCAAGAGCTCTAGTAGGTTCTGCTATACAGCATTCTCTTGATTATTATTTTTTTAAGAATGCCTACCTAGGATCTGAAATTTAAACATGATCTATTCGAAAACTTTAAGGGGTCTAAGGACCTTTAAACTTCAAAATTTTCGATTTTCTGGAAAAACATATATGTTTTGCACAGTTTAATTCTGAACAATTTGATACCGTATTTATTACCATACGCCAAAAACTTTTCGAGTTATTGTAAAAATGCGTAAACTTTCCCCGTAGAGATTTATGTTAACAGTAGCTGTTTAAGCCTCTTTTTCTCAGGTGCCGGTTTCTTCGGTTTTCTCGTTTTGCGCGCATGATATCTCAGAAAGTTTCTTATATATGTCCGTAAAACTTTTAATGTATGTTTATCTGGTTTATATTTATGACCTGAACCTAAATTTATTTATTTTTTTAAATTATTTATTTATTTTTTTGAAATTTGGTAAGTTAATATCGAAAATTTCCAAAATTTTGGGTAAAAAAATATTTATTTTTAAATATCAACTTTAATGTTTTAGTTGAAATTTAGGTTCAGATCGTTAAGATGTATCAGACAAATATGCATGAAAAGTTTTACGGAAATTTATAAGAAACTTTCTGAAATATCATGCGCGCAAAACGAGAAAACTGAAGAAATCGGCACCTGAGAAAAAGAGGCTTAAACAGCTGCTGTTAACATAAATCCCTACGATGAAAGCTTACGCATTTTTACAATAACTCGAAAAGTTTTTGGCGTATGGTAATAAATAAGGTATCAAATTGTTCAGAATTAAACTGTGCATAACATATATTTTTTCCAGAAAATCGAAAATTTTGAAGTTTAAAGGTCCTTAGACCCCTTAAATAGTCTACTTACATCCCTTTACTTCTCACTGCCTCAAATATGAGGTCATAGAAAAAAAATTTCTACTAACAATATTATATTTTTTTTTATTAGTGCTTCCTCAAATGTACTTTCAAACCTGATCTATCAGAAAATGTCTTTTTACAATACTCACAAGAATATGGTTTTTCATTCGTGTGTATCCTCAAATGAGTTTTCAAATTTGAACTAACAGAAAATGCCTTTTCACAATACTCACAAGAATATGGTTTTTCATTTGTGTGTATTCTCAAATGTGTTTTCAAACTTGAACTAACAGAAAATGTCTTTTTACAAAACTCACAAGAATAAGGTTTTTCATTTGTGTGTATCCTCAAATGTGTTTTCAAGCTTGAACTAACAGAAAATGTCTTTTTACAATACTCACAAGAATATGGTTTTTCATTCATGTGTATCCTCAAATGTGTTTTCAAATTTGAACTAACAAAAAATGTCTTTTTACAATACTCACAAGAATATGGTTTCTCATTTGTATGTTGCATCTTGAAATGTGTTTTCAATTGAGAACTTGTTGAAAAAACTTTTAGACAGCACTCACAAGAATATGGTTTTTCCTTTGTGTGTTTCCTCGAATGTGTTTTCAAACCTGAACTATCAGAAAATGTTTTGTCGCAATACTCACAAGAATATGGTTTTTCATTTGTGTGTATCCTCAAATGTGTTTTCAAACTTGAACTAACAGAAAATGTCTTTTTACAATACTCACAAGAATATGGTTTTTCATTTGTGTGTATCCTCAAATGCGTTTTCAAACTGGAACTAACAGAAAATGTCTTTTTACAATACTCACAAGAATATGGTTTTTCATTTGTGTGTATCCTCAAATGTGTTTTCAAACTTGAACTAACAGAAAATGTCTTTTTACAATACTCACAAGAATATGGTTTCTGATTTGTATGTTGCATCCTGAAATGCATTTTCAAATGAGAACTCGTAGAAAAAACTTTTAGACAGTGCTCACAAGAATATGGTTTTTCTTTAGTGTGTATCCTCAAATGACTTTTCAAATTTGAACAATCAGAAAATGTCTTCCCACAACCCTCGCAATAATACAATTTTTTATTTGTGTGTATCTTCAAATGCCTTTCCAATTTTGAATTAACAGAAAATGTCTTTTCACAATAGTCACAAGAATATAGTTTTTCCATAGTGTATATCCTCAAATCTCTCTTCAAATATTAACTTTGAGAAAACGCCTTTAGATGATACTCACAAGAATAGGATTCCTCTTTAGTAGGAAACCTTAAATGTCTATTTAGTTCTGAAGAGTTGCTAAACTGTCTTTTTTTTTTATTTGTTTCTTGTCACAAATATGATTTCTTTTTGATGCACATACTCATTTTTTTAAACATAGCAAAGGAGAAGTTGTAATAAATGAAAAAATACTGTTTTCAAACTGGTGGTCAAATAGACTTTTTTTTTTGCTTCCACTCCAAATCGATTGCAGTTCCAGGGCAATCACAAGAATGGCGTTCGGCAGTGTGTTAAAATCCGGATTCCTGAAAGCAACAATATAAGTGACATCACTGTTGAAGAAAAAATGCTTAATAATTACCCAAAACAATTGGAACCAGGCTTGGAAAGTTTTTGACACTTGATTGTTTAAATCAATAGGTTTTACCGTCAAGTAAAAATTCCACTTTTGACATGGGTTTTTATATAACTCTCAAAAACCTGAACTTCTGTCCAAGACCTGTTTAAAATTAATACAGGTAACAAAATTACCTTAGCATATTGTTATAAGTTTTATAAATTCTGAGTTTATACAGTAAAGGAAATCTTTTTACTGTGCTATTTCTTTAATGATACACATAATAAAACAATCCCAAATTTAACTTTGATTCAACAAGCAGCATGTCTGTAAAACAAAAGAGATAAAAGAAAGGGCTACTATCACTGTACAATAAAATCATTACATAGTGTATTGGGATAAGTAGAACCCGTTTTTAGAAGAGTTCGCTTTTGAAACCTTATACTAAAGTTGAAGTATAAAGTTAAAACTTACTCCATCTGAAGAGGTAATTAGGCCACTAACCTTGAAGTTAAATTCAATGCAATATTATCTAAACTAAAATGGAAAAAATAATCTTTGTACGTTAAGTATGAAAAGTAGACGAAACAATTAAGTTTAATGTAAAAAAAAAATCATGGGGTGCCTTCTATTTACATTTTTGCAAGGACAACAAATGGAAGCACTTTAAAACAACTGATATGAAGTACTCTACGCTTTTTTTTCTGTCAATTTTTATTTAGCTGGACATTAGGGTGGAGTGAAAAAAATGAAATTGATAAATAAAGTGTATATGTGGAAAAGCTGCCTCTTACCAAGCCATATTATTTATCATACAAAATTTATCATACAAAATATATCATACAATAATTTAAAATATATCATACAATAATTTATCATACAATAATTTAATTTATCATACAAAATTTCAGTTAAATCAAAAAACATGTTTAGCTGCCCATGTGACTTTAAATTCTAAGTATTTAGCCAGATTTTTCACCAAACTGACGAAAATGGAATGACAATTTATAATAGTCTCTCATTTGAAACTACGAATGGTTAAAATTAGACTCTAGAGAAATAAATACGTAATGTATAGTTAGTTGAATGACCTAGGCAATTGCGAAATGGCCTTCAAATATGCAATAAGCGCACACATCACACATGCTCTGCCACCTCTAACCTGCCCTTTCTTTGCGTTCACTGCTGTCAACTGCATTCTTTGTTCAAGTGGGTTTTTTTTTCTCTTCTAAAGTAATATATTTAGTTACAATTGTTTCAAACTATTGAGTTATTAAATTACATTACCATTCCGCCATCGATTGCAACATTTGGACGGGAAAACTGCTGAACTAAAAGGAGAAAGTCTAGAAATTTGGGAAAAACTAGAGTCCTGTGAAAAGATGGCTATAGTAAACTTTTTAAAAGTAGATGCATCTTTGGCAGGGGTAGACCCTGATGAACTTACAGATCAATGGTATGCATGCTTAGGAAATGAGTAAAGGAATATCAAACGGAAATTTTTCATTCAGTTTTTAAGAAAGAATTCAGTCACTGCAGAAGTTTAACTACAATAAACAGAACTTCTTGAATCTATATTTCAAGAAAACACCTGTCAGAGAATTGAAAGTTTCAACAAAATATGTTATTAGAGCCTATTTATTAGACTAATTTTTTTTTTTTTTTTGTACACTATTTGTACTAAAATACTATTTATTTTACTGTTAAAGTACAGTACATATTGTACACTCATTATTATGTTATTTTAGCATAATTCAATGTTTGCAGGTGGCAGCACTGCCAGGTTTGTTTATGTTCTTTGTTTATCTACCTACCAGGAACATAACCTCAACCAGCTTAAACAGTTCATTAGTTCTTTTTATTATTGTGTTGTTATATTTACAGTTAGTTTTAGGTAATTAGTGAGTATGTGTATGTGAGTATATATATTGGTGAGTATAAACAATTTTTTACCTCCTTTTTAAAAAAGTTAAGAAATGGTGTAAACCTTGTGAAAAGACTTAAAATGCTCATCAAGAACAAGGGAATGCATACTAAATATTAGATCATTATTTCACTGTTCGTTAATGTGTCTATAGTTATGTAATCAAGAAAAAAATTGCTTTTAAAACAATCTTAGTCTAATAATTTGGCCAGCACTGTATATTAAATCTAAATCATCAGGTCATATTGGAAGTGAATACTTTTACAGTATAATAAAATAATGTAGTCATGTCAAGAAAACATTCTGTCAGTGCTGGCCAACAATAGATAGGCGTGTGAGAGCTCTGCCATCAAGAGTTTACAAGGAAAAAACAGCCAAACTCGAAAAAAACGTTCAAAAACTCAAGATTAATACAATAAATTTCAATGCAAACAACTATTTGACTTTTAATTGACAAAAATTGTGTTCCACTTATAAAAACTAATGCTTATCTCATTTACTTAGATGAAGAAAAACCTTGACTTATAATTAGGTCCCCCCCCTTTCAAGTTGTTTATATGTTAAAACAGCATCATCATTTACATTTGAAGCTATAATTCAAAAGTTTGAATAATTTGAACTATGGAAGAGAAAAACAACCAAATAGAACAAAGAATGCAGTTAATAGCAGTGCTGACCATATCTGGCAGAGCATGTGCGATGTGCGCGCTTATTGCAAATTTGAAGGCCATTTTGCAATTGACTAGGTTGTTCAACTAACTATACATTAAGTATTTATTTTTCTAAAGTATAATTTTAGCCACTTGAAGATTCAAATGAAAAATAATTATATTTTAGCATTCCATTTTCACATGTTTGGTGAAAAATCTGCCAACTACTTTAAATGGAAAGTCAAATGAGCAGCTAAATATATTATTTGATTTAGCTGAAAATTTGTATGATAAATAGGCTTGGGAAGAGCCAACTTTTCCGCACATAGGCTTTACATATTTCTCAATTTCATTTCTTTCACTCCACCCTAGGGACAGTAGGATTGTCAGTCACTCAGGATACAGTCAGAGCAAGAAAAAAAACCTTCAAGTTACTTTCAACTTTTCTCTGATGTCTTTTCATCACATTGGTACGCTGACTCAGTTTGCACTGAAAAAAGTATTCTTTACAAAGTTGAAACACATGTGGGCAGTAACATACAAGTTTTGTGCAATAACACTTATCTTGCGTTCGACGAACCTCACCGGTCGACTGGTGAGTAACCGGTAACTAACCGTAGCGTTTTATGATCAACCGGTTACCATTCTAAGCTGTTGATTGGTTCATTGGAGCACGTGATCATTAGCTGTCACATGATCAACTAACCAGTCACTACCGGTCGTGCTCATCGTTGTTATTATTAATTTTACTTTCAAACAACTCCTTTGATCTTGAATTAAGTTTGATCACAATTAAGTAATGCTGGTCTGCCATTCCGTGTTATTTGCCATACCAGCAGCATTTACATAATCAGTTTAATCAATTTATGCATTAAAAATCTTTGAAAACTAATCTGCCAATATAATTCTAAGAAGGCTCTTCAGAATTTACAGCTAGTGTAGGCCAGCTATACAAATGGAAAAAGCAATATGGCATATGCCCATAGAACATTTGTGGGGAAAAACAAACATGAGACCAAGAAAAAATGCAGCAATTTAAGCCGAGAGCTTAGTAAGAGATAAAACACATAATTAAGATGAAACAGACCTTAATGTGGAAGTTTTAGATTTTTCGATTTTATTTTTATATGATAGAGTAACATGTATGAACATCATAGGTGAAAAAATTTTTGTGATACGATTAGTAGTTTTTTTTAAAATTAATTTTTAAAGTTCAAGCGCTTGTGACGTCAAATGGCACAGGAAGTGACGTCATGCGCTTTTCCGCCGTGGGAGAAGCCGAAGGACGTGCAGTTGGCTTCGAAGACGAAACGTAAGGCATACCTCCTCGCGTTTCTGGAATATTAAACCTCTCATTCTATCGGAAAAATTCGAATGCCATCATTGATGTCACTTGAAGAATATTATTAGATTGTGCTTTAACGAATCCGGCCTCCATAGTGTGTTCAAAAGGATTATTGAATTTCTAAAAAATAAAAATATCAGCGGGCTCAAAATGTCCGTAGCAAAAACAAGGGATCTTCAGAGGAAGGCTGCCCATTAGTGCCCTGTGATGTAAGCTTGTGACGTTTCAGAAGAGCGCACTTTTGCGCGTGGATTTTTAAAATCATTAAAAATCAATCATGGTGTTTTAAAATTCAGCGATAGTGAATTTTTTTAGTTTTGAGGGTCCATTAACAATATCCAATAGTCAAAATATGAACATTTAATAGGTTGCAACTTCCCTATTATAAAGTGCTAATGAGTAAGGAGTTTGTAGGTAGAACTGAAACAGTCCCAGCATAAAATATATTTAAAGAGAGAGATACCATTCTGTCATGCAGTAATGCTACATCCAACCACAAAACTGAAGATGGCGAAACTTGGCAGCAAAGAAGTGAGAATACACTGGAAAGGCAGATGATGATTTTTTTTCATTCATCCTCAACTGTAACATTTGAAATATCTGCAAGTAAATCAACGGTGTTAAAGATAATCAAATAAGTATGAATTAATAATAAATGCAAAGACAAACAGAAACAAACGTAGCAAATCGCTACCTTAATTTGCTTTTGACTAAGAATGCTTTTTATATCATTTTTTCTATTTTGTTTTAATAAAATTTTGGAGATATATGCCAGTCCTGTGATGTGCTCAACCCCCCCCCCCCCTTTTCTCAACTGCCAGGGCCGGATTTAGGGGAGGGCAGGCGGGGCTACTGCCTCAGGGCCTCCACAACAAAGGGGCCCCCCACAATAAAATTTTTACAATATATCCTTACTTTCACGGGTCCAAAATATCGGATATATACATATATATCAAAATATTCGGATATATATATCAAAGTATCCGATATTTTCGAAAATGTGATGATCTTTTCGAACCCTGATTAGGGGTCTCCACTCCTTCGTTGTCATGCGGCCTACACACTTCCAAATCCGGCCCTGTCAACTGCTGTTCGACCTCAAAAGGTGGATCAAGATTGACACGCTGTATCATGGGCTAGTACACCGTTATGCACCTTTTCAGTGCACCATGACCCAGGCCCGTGTCCAGAATTTCACAAAGGGAGGGGTTTCAAAGATCTTTTAAAAATCATTTTTCGCAGTGGCATGAAAACACCCCTTGTACGAAATAATTCATTTCTGTTTTATGGTTATAATCAAGCAATGGAGTACTTTAGGGGTCAAGGTCACCGAGCCATTGATTTTACTATTCCTAGGAACAGATAACAAGTATAGTATTACATACATGTAGGGAAGTTTAGGTTTCGCCAGTTAGGTAAAGTCCGGCTACGCTAGTCGATATAATGTTGTTTTAAAGCTTCTTCAGAATCAAGCCTTTTATCTGCTAACTACATCGCATATTGCAGGAAGTATTGAAAATTTCGCACAAAATTTTTTTTCTTACATGCTGTAGTATACCAAACATTATTCCGTATTTAATGTTTTGTATTGTCAGGCTATTCAGTGGTTCTTTTGCCACTGGTTTTCTAACATACAATTTTAGTCAGCGAAGAGTGGGTACTCGTAAATTGCAGAAAAAAATCAAAGAAAATGACTTAAAAAAGAGCATTGACATTAACATTAACACTATTACTAAGTTAAATATCATTTGCTTCAAATTGCTTTTTGTCATTATTTTCCCCCAATGGGAGGGGTTTAACCCCTAAAACCCTCCCCTTGCACACGGTCCTGCCATGATCCATAGTTTCAGCATAATACTTTTTGAAAATTCTTTTTTAAACCAAAAATTGAATAATAATATGATGATAAAACTTAAGCACTTTTGTTCAAAAACCAGCGCAATTTTCGCTTTTAATTTATATGTTTATTATATTATACATTTTGTAACTAAAAAAAAAAACAATCAATAGTAGTTTGATAAATGTTAGAAAAAATGAACACCATTTTGAACAAGGAAATTGGAGGTGATGTAATTTTAGATCGCGAAATGGCACTATAGTCGAGACAAAAAAAATTACTACAAAACACTGTAAATGAGTCTAAGAGTCTTACGAGTCTTACTTATATATTTTTTCTGGTGATGAAAAATTATCATTTATTGTATTTACGTCTATTATTGCACTATATTTTGAATGCCCTCATTTCTACACAATGTATTAGGATATTTGGCTACTGTTATAAAAAAAAATTATTCAAATTCATGTAAGTGTACTAATTGAAATGTCCAACAAAGAATTTGCAGCTTCTATGTGAATAATAAACAGTATTAAGTTTAATAATGCCTTCAAATATAGAAAATATTCCAATTCAATTAATTTTTAATATAAACTATTATTTCAATAGATTTTGTTTCGTTTTTGATATTTTCTCAGAAAATAAATTTCACAAAAAATACACTTTTAGACAAGACTGTAAAAACCACGGTTTTTACCATAATGTCCAAAACCTTGCCAGCTTTGACTGTAATGGGCCTTAAGCATTTAATTGCGGGCACTCACTACCTCAATACCCACCATTTCAAAGTTATCCGAGGGGGAGGTGGCAAAGAGTTAAATACTGAGCGTTTAAAATGAAAATGCACATTTAGGCACGTTTTTAAAACTGGGGGGGGGGGGAGAGTGAGCTTGATCACTCAATTGATAAAGACACAGAATAGACAAACCATTTTTATTTGTAGTTGGCAATAAATCAAAGCACGGGTGCAGAATATGTCCGATCCGGCGATCTAGGATCGGGGGAAATTTGAACCATCTGGGGAAAATTTTGCAGATTCGATTTAAAAAAAAAAAAAGAAAAATCCAATTTATTTTTCTGCAAGTGTATTTTGAATGCATTTCCTTTTGCAACACCACTCTTTATATTTTCATCAACTATTTGTTGGATAATAATTTACATTTAAAATAAATGTAGATATGATATTTTAATTTAAACTTACATGCATTTAATTTGCATTTTAGATACCGAGTTCTAAGGCTACTAGTTCATTCTATTAGTTTTAAAGATGCAATTGCTTTTTTTTCCCCCAAAACTATCTCTACCTATAGTAATAGGAATGAATTTTTATCTGAAACATATAGCATATTGTAAAATTTTGGGGAAACTTTCATACAGTTTGGGGGAAATGTTGGTGTTAAAAACATTTTCTGCACCCCTGAATCAAAGTAGACATTAGCTTAAAAATTTTAATCAAAAAATCCCGATTCGGCCAAATATTCGGTACAACTTTGAACTCAATATGTGGTATACTCGGTGCATCCCTAAAGTCACATGATTAAATTTCAGTGAAGATTTATAGAACTGTTTGGGCAAATGAGACTCCATACCATTAAATAATCATGATCCTTTCCTTTCTAAGTTCAACATGCGCAGCTCGGCGTTGGACGCTGTATTTCGAACACTGAATGCGGCAACTTAAAAGCAGTTGTTTCAGAAAAAGAAGTGTTTGAGGATTTCACCTTTTAGTTTTTCAAAAGATACTAGTTACAACCAGAAAAGAAACATAATATGCAGCTCTCTGCTTTTTTACCCGCACATGATTGACAACACGCTGAATGAAAACGAGTGTTGTAAACAAATCAGAAAAGTTACAGTTAAGTTTATTTTGAGGTTGAGAGCACAAGCGAACATGTCAAAAAAAGAAAATGCGGAGTAAAGATTGAGGCCGAAACAAACAGAATTGGTCACGAGGTGGTTGACAAAAAGTTCACGATCGCGACTTTGTAGTCAGGATGTTACGGGGAAAAACTGTATTTTGTGATAAAAGTATGAAACTTGACACGCTTGCAGACATAGTTTAAAGAAAACATGTTTTGGTATCCGGACGTAATCCCAACAAGCCAGAATCCCGTGCTTCTGGGAGCCCCGCACTTAAAGAAAAAAAATATATACAGAAAAAAAAAAATAAACTACTTTCTCGCACTTTTACCCCGTTTATAAACTTCTTCCTCCCTCTCTCTTTATTTTTATCCTACTTTTCTCTTTATCTTTACTAATAATGAAGCTGAAAGTCTCTCTGTCCGGATATCTGTCTGTCATGATTTCTGTGATGCGCAATATGTGATGTATCTGTGATATCTATAGTACGCAAAGTAAAGCATACGAGGCAGCAAGAACTTTGCTACTCCCCAAAGGTTCGTGTGGTCAATAACGTAGCCAGGATTTCATTTTGGAGGGGATCTGACTATTATCTTTACTAATAATAAAGCTGAAAGTCTCTCTGTCTGGATCTCTCCCTGTCTGTCAGGATCTCTGTGACACGCATAGCGCCTAGACCGTTCGGCCGATTTTTATGAAATTTGGCACAAACTTAGTCTGTAGCATTGGGGTGTGCACCTCGAAGCGATTTTTCAAAAATTCGATGTGGTTCTTTTTCTATTCCAATTTTAAGGATATTTTCCCGAGCAACATAAGATGGACGAGTAAATTACGAAATTATCATAACGTGGAATCGTAACATGGACACAAGCCAACTGGCAAGAAAATTCACCATACATTTGTAAATATACTGCTAACCAAAAGAACTTTTAATTTTCTTATTACGGGCAAAGCCGTGCGAACTTTTTTAGGCTTAGCTAAAATTTAGGCACTACTTCATTAAATATATCAGTAAAAAGCTTGTCCCACAGTTTTCTTTTTGACACCACTGACGAAAAGAGCGGCTTTTTTTTATTCCAGATCTAACTCGACCTATGATCAAAAAACTGAGCTTCTATCTCCAAAGGATAAAGTTACAAGCCGTTAAAAATTAAATTCGAATAATCCTCATCTCCATTAAAATTATTGATATTTTATTTGGCGTTCCCATATTTACGTTTTTTCGATTCGCATGTTTCCTCTTTCCTTTATTCCCAAACTTTAAGGGTTTCGATTTTAATGGAAAATCTTAGGCTCAACTCAATTCAAGCCCCGAGCTAAAAAGCATAATATATTACTAAAACCATGAATATACAAAATTGCAGTTTTGCAATACTCAGGAACTCCTTAGCCCTTACGGCTCTGCAAGTTGGTACAAATAAAAAAAAAAAAAATCCGAGGAAGGTGTGCTTTATTGATCCAAAGGGAGTTTATAATGCGTTTTTAATCTGTTCCGTTCTAACTGCCGATTTAAATCTTTGCGAATCAAATAAGATTGCGAGGCAATCTTCGGGGGTTGGTGAGCGTTAACGAGCAGGGGGCAGAGCCCCATAGTCTCACAAAAAATAAATGTTCAAATGAATTAGAAATGTCTTTTTTTTCAATTAAGTGCAAACTCGTAACGTGTACGGGATAATACCATTCTGACCATTATCATCGGTGCTGGGAGGGGGGGATCTAATTGCGTATTTTTGAGACGGTAAGAGCTATCAATTTTAGGCATCGGAGACAAAAAAAACCCTTCAACTACCTGTGGAAAAATTGAAGTTTCGTCAATTAGATTTCGACAAGAACCACTTTAACTTCTTCCAATCCCAGCCCCCTCTACTTTTTAGATTTTCTTAACAATTTCGCACATTAATATTTGACCTCTCGAACGCATTTGCGACTAAAATACGGCTTTGTGCTGCTTATGTCAACTGCGAATTGTGACAACTCCAGAGACTTTCTTTTTTTTTCCAAAAAAGAAAATCTTACAAATATTTTCGTCAGATAGGTCTTTTGTTCTGAATAAAGAGATCATATGTGGAATTGTTCTTTTATCAAATGCTAAACGATTTTACTTTCACGCGGTCCAGTATAACAGTCAAACTGCATTTCATCAGTAGCTGCAGCTATAAATTTGATAACTGGCAAATTAAAAAAAAAGAACCCCATAAATACTACACATTAAATTCAGTGACAAAAATTACTTCATGATTATCAGTCAAACTTTCATACATTCAGCTTTCGTTCGTTTTTTTTTTTTTTTTTAATTAAAACACCGTAGTGAAATCATAGCAAAATAAAGAAAATAATGGGTCGACGTCAACGAAAGATGTTTCGAACTGCATACATATTTAAAAAAGAGAAATATATTTAAAATATTGTAATGAAAAGTCGCACCAGTAGTTCTAAATGTCTGAAGGTAAAAAACAAAATTAAAACTAACATTTCTCAAGAGATTCAGGAGTCAGAGTTTTTACAATTAAATAAAATGGGAAATATATTCCTGCAAAATGCAATCTTAGTCTATAATGTTAAGCCTTCTGAAAGTGGAAATGTTTGTATCTTAAACAAATAAAAATATAAGGGTGGAAATTGAAAATTTCTTTATGTAAATCCTTATCAATTAAATATTTCTAAAACAAATAGCGGGAGTGGGGCAGATTTTCCCACAATATTTGTATTGAAAATAAATCAAAGATGGGCGAAGAAGAAGGCAGAGAGAAAGTCCCTGAAACTAATCCTTCTCTTTTACGTCTCTAAAGGTAGACTAGAACTATATCATTCGAACTTTTAATTCAGAACAACTCAGGGAGAAAATTGTCTACATAATCGAGTAACGGCTAAAATTACTCCTGGAACTTCAATTTTGAAATATTTCCATGGGTGAAATCCCGAACCCGTTCCCTCCTTATAACGTTATCAAAGATGACCTACAATTGCATATTTTGGACTATAATTTCGAAAAAAATTCATGGGAGAGTACCTCTCCCCCACCACCCGATCTTAGACCATTGAGATATCTCAATGAACTAAGCACCCGATCACCTGAGATGCATTTTTAGAACTTCAACTTAATTTTCCGGATTTACGGGAAGAGTCTCATACCGAAACGTTACAGTTTTCAACACTTCAATTTCTAGCAATCTCCAGGGAGGGGCTTTTAAACCTGCTCTCCCCCACCCCGGGCCGCAACCAAAGATCGTATATAAGATTTACTCTTTTAAAGTCTACAACTTGAAAATTTTCGGTTTGAAATTGTGTTATTAAAGTCATAAATTCGAAAATTTTCGGAGGGATTTTCTTGAATCCTCTTTTCTCTCAAACTTACTAACGATAATCTATGATTTCATTTAGGACTTCAATTTTGAAAAATTTCCTGGATAGAGTCGCTGTGAATCCAATTTCTTTCTCTAACCTTACCTAAGATGGTACAATCGCGTTCTTTGACTTCAGTTTCGAAAAATCCCCAAATAAGGGCCTCCGAGATTTCTCTCCGCCTAATGTCATCAGAAGTTGTTAAAATTGCGCTTTTAGAACCGAAATATCGTAACATTTTCTGGGGGCCCCCCGAACGCCCCGGACCCCTTCTCTTTTGATCGTCAAAAACTGCGTTTCTAGAATTGAAAACTGCAAAAATACATAGTGGTGGGGAAAGGCAATATAAGATGGTAATGACACTCACTAAGCACTAAAAATATATCTGTGTATGTATGTATTATAAATGCTTTCCCAGTCTCCATGAAGAAGTCCAGAATTGTTTATGATCATGCAAAAACAAGGGCCCCTTGGTAAAATTTGCTACAGGTCCCGCGCTAGCTTAATCCGGCACTGCGACAGCCGAAATCTCGACAAGCCAGAATGCCGAGGGGGTCAAAATCCCGACAAGCCAGAATCTCAACGTAGTCGAAATCCCGACAAACCAAAATCCCAAGAGGGTCAAAATCCCGACAGGGTCGAAATGCAGATAGAGCCATTCGTTCTAATACAGTAGTAATGCATATGAAAGGGCTGTTTTGATCAAAAACCCCCTTATATAGGTGTTTTTGATCAAAAAACACCCCTCCAGAAGGTAGTTTTTGATCAAAAAGCTCCCTCCAGAATGTATTTTTGGATTAAAAAACCCCCCCCCCTGAAGGTATTTTTCATTAAAACACCCCCCCCCCCCAGAAGGTATTTTGAATTTAAAAAAAACTCTCCAGGAGGTATTTCTGGATGCTAAACTGCTTTTTCTTAGAAAAAGCAGTTTTTTTTCTGTCGGAAGAACCACTCGAATATGCCGCCCGGGGCAAGACCTATCCGGCTTGCCCCCCCCCCCCCCCTCCTTAGATCCGGCTCTGATTGGTTGCTTTCATCTTACTTCAACTTTCTCTGTTTAGCACAAGAAAAAAATATTGCTCTACCTCTATTCCTTTTTGTTTTACACGCTACTTGTGCTCGAAAAAATATTGCTGTAATGAGAAATCTATAGTTTCTGAAAAAACAAAAACTTAAAACAGAAGTTCTTACAAGTCTAGAACGATTCGGTAAAACGATACAATCAAATATTAAAATGTTAGAGGCTGTAAAATTCGAATGAAGTGCTTTAAATAAGTTTAATTGTTCTAGAGTCCTTGAAAATAATTAAATAAGTCTTTGAGTCTACTTGAAAAGTGCTTCAATTTTACTTCTTATCTATTAGTGTAAACTTTAAATTGATTGAATGACTAGAATGTACTCTCTCGTTACCTATTTTCTAAATCTCCACACAATTTCTTTTAAGAGTTTTATATGGATTACTTACTGGTTATCATTTTGTTTGTCACTGGGTTTGGGAGATGATCAAAAATTAACTCTACACCAAATGCCGATTCGAGCAAGTGACAATGTGTTCTCCTTTCTCCTCTCTCTCTCTCTCTGTCGATCAATGTCGACGATTTGTCGAAGAAAAAATTTTTGCATTTTCTTAATTTGCAAAAGCGTGTCAAACTTTTGTTTGTCTATTTTTTCCTGATATTTTCAAGTTCAAATTATACTTTCTAAGGCGTGAAAATACAGAATTTTATACCTATTTTTCAAAATTATCTCTGGGGGAGAAACCCCCGGACCCCCTCAAACTGAAGATATTCTATATCACATTTAAGATGGTCCTTGAATGACTCTCCTGATACTTCCCTCCTTCAAAGATCAATCCTAAATATATATACAGTGAAAACACTCCTAACAGACACCCCTCTTATGTGGACAATTTTTAATTCCCCGATTTCAATGCAAATAATATTATTAAACCCCTATCCTACGGACACCTCTCTGTTGCGGACAAAATTTTTTGTCCCGTTAAGTGTCCGCATTAGAGGAGTTTTATTGTGTGAGGATTGTATCGAGAAAAAATGTTTTTAATTAGGTATAATTAGGATTAAATTATATTAATATAGATTTGTTTTATTTATAAATTAACAGGGTTTCCCATCGGTCACCAGGCGGGAGGCATTGCTAAGTAAAAAATGAATCATTGAAATCTTTAAAGGTCTGTTTCTAGAGAAATTCCCCCACTGTTTTTTGAGGGGTCTTGTTTGGGGGAGGGGTAACATCACTCTTGCGATGTATGTGCCTGCAATAGATACATCACAATCATTAACATTTTTCATTGGGAGGCCCTACAAAACCTAGGGCCGCCAACAGCAGTTTCGTTCTTATTCGAACTTTTATGTCTGGAATAATGAAAAACAACTAAGCTGGAAGCAGATGTCATCTCATTGAAGTTGAGAGCAGGGTTGGTAAAAAAAAAAACGCTTTTTAAAGAAAAAAAGTTTTTTTTTATTAAACCAGGTTTTTTTTTTGGTTTAATACGGGTTTATTTGGTTTCCACACTATTTGCAAGAAAAACAATCTTATTTTAGGAAAATCATAAAGATTTTATGAATTAATTCTTAAGGAATGTTTAATATTCATATTTGTACATTTTTTCATAATTAATTTAATGATTAAGAGTAAAATCTTGTAATTTCATTACCTCATACTTAGAGATTTCTATAAGAGCTATATTTCTATAATACTGTTTAAAAATCTTTAACTTTATTATAAAAAATACAATGCGTAAATGGGTCTTGGTATAAATAATCAAAGAAATAATTTAACGGATAGTTTAGACATTATTAATTACAAATACCTAAGAATAAATTCTTGCAAATTAATTTCCTCACACTCATAGCTATCTACTGTAAATAAAAAAGTAAAATTAAAATCATGTATTCCTAAACATGGAAAGTAATTTGCAGTATCTACAAATGAATCATAAGTCAGATGTACATTACACAACTTTAAAAATCAAAAGATCAACTCATATTTTCTTTAAAGATTTTTAAAAAAGTTACAAATCATGTTTTTATTTACCTAATGTATCAGTGACAACAATTATAGAAACAGGACAAGTAAGTTAAGAAAATCATTATGTTTCCTACTGTAGATATTATTTCTCCTGGTTTAATGCATTCAGGAATATAATTTTTTATTCAAAGAAAAAAAAATCATTTTAATAAAAAGCTTCAGTATAAAAATCTTCTTTTAATATATTTTATAATGTAGATTGTGATAAAAATTAACGTTTATTGATTCTTTCACCATTCATACACGAGACTTCTTTTATTATAGTGGTTCAAAGCTCAAAAAAGTTCCTTGAAAGGCGAAAATTTGGCATTTATTTTATTTTTTTTATTTTTAATAAGAGCACAGAGTTACATAGATATTTTTGACTTTCACATTGTATGTATTTTTTTTTCTTGCTCTGACTGCGTCGTCTAGCAGGGATGCAAAAAGTGTGCAGGTATAAGCACAGTTTTACGCCTCCTCTAAGTGTTTTTGGACTTCTGACTTTTTTTTTCTCTTGTCAATTTAAATATTCTAGTGTTAAGATTTATATACATTATGCATTGCTTCAATGGTACATAATCTATCTCAATAAATCTTAAGTAATTAAGCAAATTAGGTAGTAACTGAAGTTTTGGTTGAAATATGCTTTTTGGACTGTTTTTGAAATGCAAAAGACTGAAAAATAATGATAATTGAAAAGTTAAAAAACAGCTACTAAAATTTTTTTTCCATGTCATTTTAAAAAAAAACTTAGTTGGTTTGCTTTGTATATTTATGTACCTAATAGGAAAGCTGCATAGATTTAAAAAAAAAGAAAAAAATAACAAAAAGAAAAACTACTAAGCAAACTTGCATTACCATAAGTTTATAAATTTATTAAATCTGTAATTTATCTATAAAGCTGTGCTAGTTACTTTGCATTGATTAGATTTCACTCTTTGCAATAATATGTAAAGTTTATGAAGATATTTGAAGGAAAACGATTAAATTAAAAAAAAAAAGCTTTGAATATAACCACATGTTTTTTTTTTTTAAACCACTTGATTTAAACCAACTTGGTTTCAACCCTGGTCGAGATGGCCCACAAACGTTTAAATAAAGTAAATTTATCTCACCAGCGAGTGTCCGCAGCATAGTGCGGTTCAACTTGGGAATTGAAGGCAAAGTTTGGAAATTTAGCAGTATGTTACCACCCCAAGCCAGGATAGTTCTGCCTGAGATAAATTTACTTTGTTTACCAGTTTGTTGGCACTCTCAGCTTCAATGAGATGACATCCAATTGTAAACGATGAATTGGAACTGAATATTGATTAGTTGACTACTGAATTGGGCTTGGTCTTTCCAAATCTTAAGGTAAGATGATTTTAGTTATTGGCACGAACTGTCCAGTGGAAGGCTAATTATCAGAACTTATTTTCCCTAACTGTAGAGGCGAAACCCCCTGCTTTTATTTTTAGGTTTAAGCTCTTGTTTATTGTTTATAGTTTAACATGTGGTGCATTTAGCCTCATGTTATTCTGTACTGAATGCACTGGAACACTCTTTTTAGTTTGTAGTTTAATTTTTTGATCTTCTGACCATATTTATTGAATCCTCCATGGCTGATGAGCTCTGGATTCAACCTTTTAATTTTTTCTATTAATTGCTGCTTGTATTTTCCCTTTTCTCATCATTATTATTCTCAAAAATTGTTTAAAACTTGTTATTTTGCTTCTATATTTTATATGTTTACTTGGCTTTTTAGTTTTGCTGCACGGCGCATCTATGTGCTTTTGGTTTGATCTTTTCAATATTCTTCACCAGTAGGTTTGCACAAAAGTAAGTACGTTTAAACAACAATAAAAAGAATTTAACTAACATTTAACAATATAGAAAGAGAAGTATTGAACAGTAAAAATGTGAGTAGCAAATTGCTTCGTAGACGGAGAGTAGGAGCAGTTGATATGCTACTACATTACTATAATTTTCAGTTTTCTGAAGAGGTCAGTATCACATACCCCAGCAAGTTATTTTATGTCAGTTTTGTATATTAAATCTAAAATAGAACATTAGAGTGAATTGGATCAAAGTTGAGGCTTCATACCTCACCTAAGCCTATCCTGCTAAGTAACAAATCTGCTTCTAATGATTCCAATTCATTCTAATGTTCTATTTGAAACTTAATGATAAAAATTGCCATAAAATTACCTGCTGCGTGATGCTAACCACTTCAGAAACCAGCAAATTATAGTATTGTAGTAGCATACCAACTGCTCCTGCTCTCCGTCAACGAAGCAGTTTACTACCCACTTTTTGCTGATCAATATTCGACTTTTTAAATTGTTAAAGGTTAGTTAAATTCTTTTTATTGTTGCTTAAATGTATACTTACTTTTGTGCAAAGCTGTTAGTGAAGACATTACAAATACATGTTTAAAATACATTTAATACTTTAGCTATATTTTGGGCTGGTAAAATGTAGAACATTTTATTTATTCTTCATTCCCAATATATATATATATATATATATATATATATATATATATATATATATATATATACATTTGCATGCATTACAAACACATAAACACACATTGAGCATTTTCAAGAAGTATCTATTTATTAATTACTCAGCACAAATATAGTCTTTGAACAAATTTTGATTCAGATACATTCATTGATTTTTACAAAATTGTTAACAACAAAATACTGAACATTACAGGCACTTGTGACATATAGTTTTATTTCCTCAAAATAAAGACAAAACAAATCTTGGCTGATATTGCAGTAAAATCCTGTCACAATAAAATCCAAAGGACATCGAATTTTATCTGTTGTAACCAAAATTTTGTAGTAATGGAATTTGAGCATTTTAATGGCAATTTAATAGGGCCTGAACATTTATTTTTCTAAAATGGACACTTTGCTGCAACAGGGTTTCACTGTATTACATGCTCTCAAATGAGTTCTTTAGGGTTTAATCGATATCCTTCAAAACAGAACACTCAAAACAGCAAATTATACTAAATTATACGTAAACTTTTCTGAGTGTTTCAAGTTCTTACACTGAAATTCTTTGCCAACACTCAGTTTGTAAAATGGACAAAGAGCTCTTTAAAAAACTAAATTTTTAGCATTCTTGTCAGAAATAATTCTAAGCAAAGACCTTTCTACAAAAAAAATAAGTTTTTTTGCATGGGGCCATGTTTTCGGAAAGAATATCTGTCCGATAGGGATCTTTTCCCTCACAAAAAGGGGCAGAAATGATATGTATATACATATTAGGAGAATCGTTTTGGGAGGGGGGATGGTCGTCCCCAAACCCCTTATTTAGGCCAATGATTTTAACATATCAGCCGTGTCCCTCCCTAATTTAGTTTCTGAAAAGTGGTGTTTCAAAAAAGAAAAAAAGGGGCTAATTTTCAAAAAACAATTATTGTGTATCGTCCTTAAATGTTTTTTTCAAATGTGAACTCTGAGAAAACATCTTCTTACAAGGATTACAAGAATGTGGTTTTTCATTAGTATGGTAAAGTGGGGGTAAGACAGGGAAGTCGGGGCAAACCTTCCCTTCTAGTCTCTGTAAGCGCTGCAATGGCATACACAAGAGAGGAACTGTTTTTCACCTTAATGAAGAAGCAGCGGTCATTAAATTAGAAAGCAACAGTCTTGCTTCTTTCATTTCTCTGAAAAAAAATTCTGTTTCAGTGGTTTTTGCTTAAAATCTTTGAACGAAACTAGACAGATTATACCACGTTCCTGTTTCTGCAAGAGCAAAGGTATGTAGCTCTCTTTGTACAAAATTTAATTACCTTCACTATCATTCTAAGTAATTGTCTGTAGTGTTCAGTACAGCTATATGACAGCATTTTTTATGAAAGCTGTATGCGGGGAAAAACCGGGTACTAACCAAAAGGCAAAACCGGGTACTACCCCCCCCCCACGCCTACACTGAGAGAAAGACACAGCCGAAGGACAAAAGAAAATGAAAACTCATTTTGACGGGCTCTCCATACAAGCTTCATCTTCAAGCAACATTAGAAGAAAAGAAAAAGAAAAATGATGGAAAGAAGACCTAAGACGGACGGAAGAAAAAAAAACATGAAGGAAAGATAAACAAATCAAATAAACAGCAAATTTATAAAGGTGCCAAAAAGGGAGAGAAAATAAGCATCAAAGAAAAAGAAAACCGAAAGAGCAAATGAGGAATGAGTCCAGTGAACATGATGACAATACTGCCTGCATTTACTACAAAAAGCTTTACTCAGACTCTAAGGGTGGTGAGAGATGGATCCAATGCCATACAATGTCATCGTTGGGCCCATGAAAGCTGCTCTGGGGCCGAAGAGGAAGATAACTGTTCTACTTGAGACGTGTGTCAATAGGCCTAATATTACAGCAAAAAATTAAAGGTAATGACAATTAAATTTACTGATGTAAAATGATTTTTTTTACAAAAAGATTAAGAAAAAGTAAAAAAACCCTATGTTTTTCAACTGTGGTTGCATTAATAGATAAGTAAGCATACTTTTACAAAATTTTGTTCCTTTATGCTAAAAACTAAGATTTCTGGGAGCCTGCAAACCTTAGGGTCCCAGTTTTACCATACTTTCCCCTATGTATCCTGAAACTGGAACAAGCATAAAACGGCTTCTTACAATACTCAGAAGAATATGGTTTTCATTTAGTATGTATAATCAAATGCTTTCTAAAATATGAACTCTGAGAAAACATCTTTTTACAATGGATTCAAGAATATTGTTTTTCATTAGTGTGTGTCCTCAAATGTATTCTCAAACTTGAACTACGAGAAAATGTCTTTTGACAATGCTCACAAGAATACGGTTTTTCTTTAGTGTGTGTCCTTAAATGGGATCTCAAACTTGAACTAACAGTAAATGTCTTTTTACAGTACTGACAAGAATATGGTTTTTCATTAGTGTGTGTCCTCAAATGTATTCTCAAACTTGAACTATGAGAAAATGTCTTTTGACAATGCTCACAAGAATACGGTTTTTCTTTAGTGTGTGTCCTTAAATGGGTTCTCAAACTTGAACTAACAGTAAATGTCTTTTTACAGTACTCACAAGAATATGGTTTTTCCTTAGTGTGTGTCCTTAAATGTGATTTCAAAGCTGAACTCTGAGAAAATGACTTTTTACAATGCTCACAAGAATATGGTTTTTCCTTTGTGTGTGTCCTCAAATGTGATTTCAAACCTGAACTATCAGAAAATGTTTTGTCGCAATACTCACAAGAATATGATTTCTCATTTGTGTGTATCCTCAAATGCGTTTTCAAATGTGGACTCTGAGAAAACTTCTTTTTACAATGAATACAAGAATATGGTTTTTCTTTAGTGTGTATCCTCAAATGACTTTTAAAATTTGAAGAATCAGCAAATGTCCTATTACAATACTCACAACAAAATGGTTTTTCTTCAGTGTGTACCCTCAAATGCCTTCTTAAATGTGAACTCTGAGAAAACGTCTTTTTACAGTACTCACAACAAAATGGTTTTTCTTTAGTGTGTACCCTCAAATGTGTCCTCAAACCTGAACGATCAGAAAACGTCTTTTTACAATGCTCACAAGAATATGGTTTTTCATTAGTGTGTATCCTCAAATGTTTTTGGCAAGATGATTTATGTGAAAAAGTCTTTTTACAAAATTCACAAGAAAATGGTCTTTCGTTAGTGTGTACCCTCAAATGTATTTTGCAAGCTGAATTCTGTGAAAAAGTCTTTTCACAATACTCACAGGAATATGGTTTTTCTTTGGTGTGTATCCTCAAATGTGTTCTCAAACTTGAACCAACAGAAAATGTCTTTTCACAATACTCACAAGAATATGGTTTTTCATTAGTGTGAATTCTCAAATGTGCTTTCAAACATGAACTTTGAGAAAATGTCTTTTTACAATACTCACAAGAATATGGTTTTTCTTTAGTGTGAGTTCTTAAATGTATTTTCAAACTTGCACTAAAAGAAAATGTCTTTCTACAATGTCCACAAGAATATGGTTTTTCTTTAGTGTGTGTCCTTAAATGGGATTTCAAACCTGCACTCAAAGAAAATGTTTTTTTACAATACTCGCAAGAATATGGTTTTTCAAAAGTGTGTATCCTCAAATGTCTTTTTAACTGTGAAAAAGTAGAAAATGGCTTTTTACAATACTCGCAAGAATATGGTTTTTCATTAGTGTGTGTTCTTAAATGTAGTTTCAACCTTGCACTTTGAGAAAATGATTTCTTACAAAGCTCACAGGAATATAGCTTATCATTAAGGTGTATGGCCAAATGTGTTTTCAAATGTGAACTCTGAGAAAATGTCTTTTTACAATGATCACAAGAATATGGTTTTTCATTAGTGTGTATCCTCAAATGTGTTCTCCAACTTGAATTATTAAGAAACGACTGCTTACAACACTCACAAGAATATGGTTTTTCATTAGTGTGTATCCTCAAATGTACTTTCAAACTTGAACTCTGAGAAAAGTTCTTCTTACAATACTCACAAGAATACGGTTTTTCTTTAGTGTGTATCCTCAAATGTGTTTTCAAATATGACCTTTGAGAATATGATTTCTTACAATGATAACAAGAATATGGTTTTTCATTAGTGTGTATCCTCAAATGGGATTTTAAATGTGAACTCTGAGAAAATTTCTTGTTACAATACTCACAAGAATATGGTTTTTCATTCGTGTGAGTCCTCAAATGTAATTTCAAACCAAAATTATCATAAAATGTCTTTCCACAATGAACACAAGAGTATGGTTTTTCATTAGTGTGTTTCCTAAAATGTATTTTCAAGTTTGAAGGATAACCGAATGTTTTTTTGCAATATCTACACACGTATGATTTCTTTCTGATGTGCATATTCCTTCTTAATCAGCAAAGCACAAGAAACAAAAAGCAAAAGGTTACTGTTTTTAAATTTTGGTCGATTATGCTGTTTTACGCTTTCACTCCTAGCTGGTGCAGATCAACCATAACAATTAGGCTTTCAGCAGATTGTACTTAAAATAAGAAATCCTGAAAGAAACACAATAAATCTCATCATTGTTGAAAATAAAATGTCTATATATTATCAAAGGAAAAAAAAAAGGAAAGAAAGAAATCTGAAGTCGTCATAACCAGTGCTGGCAAGATTTTGAGAGTTTGATTTTTTTGCACCCCGTTTTTGATACAGTTTTTTGCACAACAGTCAAAAACTAGAATTTTTGCCCAAGACCAGCCCAAAATTCGTACGAGGAACAATACTTTAACAAGTGAGTTTTAATTGCATAAGAGCAATTCCAAGAAAAGTGAGCCAGCAGGTCAACATTTCATAATGAAGTTTTTTTGTTGCATTATATCATCAAAAAGCATAAAATGTGTATTTTTAGAGCATTGCATTTGTTTGAAATGAAAAGTTAAATAATATTTTTCCCCTAGTTCAAAGTTACTAAATTTAGGTTTTCATAACAATCAGAAAAGATAATAGATTTTCAGATGAAAATTTCTAATAACAAAATAAAAATACAGAAAATTAATTGCAGTACAATAAATGTATTTTTACAGTTCCATACTTACCCAATTTTCATTCAAGGCGTCAAATAAAGACTTAGCCAAAGTATAGCAACATTTGTATTATTAGTTACTTGATTTTATGCCAAACTTAGCATTCGTACTTTTTGAGTTAACAACTTTTCTTATTTTGAGGTCAGCAATTATATTATTACTGAAAAAACATAGATATTTAAATCAAGTATTGGATGAAACTTCTCTGGAGCGACCACTCTCCGTTCCTGAAAAAAGTGGTCCTTAGTGGAGGTTGGTCGCTCTTGGAGGTCATTTTTGAACATGCAAATATATCGCCATAGTTGTTATTTATCTTCTTCCTGCAGTGTATTAACCAAGAACATTATGATAATAGAGAATGTATTTAAATAAAGAAACTTTTTTTTTTAATTTTTAATGTAAAATATACTTTTTACATGATTTTTCTATTTAAAAACTAATAGTTTTAAAATTTGCCTGATGCGGATTCTTTGCTTTTCCGAAAACAAGTTTAGTTTCTAGTTTAGTTTTCAGCTGCAAAAATAAATTAGTCCTTATTTTTGTGTGCAAGATAAGATTAAATTAGAGTTTTGTTGTGCTGACAGCTTTGGTCGTACAGTATCCCCCAACTCAGCATTTTCATCACCTTCATTTTCCTCAGCGGAATCTGAGTGCCTGAAAAGCAAAAACATTTTTTTTACCGCCAATTGCCATTAATTTCCTTTCTTGTGTAAGTTCATGACCTCTACACATTTCTCGAGGGAAAGATTACTCAGTTTTTAGAAATTTTGACTGCGATGTATGGTATAGTGATGAAAAGCAGAATGCAACTTCACTGAAACCAATCCTTGTGCTTTTCAAAGGCACTAAAAATAGATTTTGTCCACCCTGATGAAGTAGGAATGCTCCTTTCTAACCTCTCCCCCCACCCCTCCCATAAGCAACCAAGAAACTCTAAGAAACAACCTTTCAACAAAGTTTCATTCTTATCAACCTCCCTCAATGAAAGGTGCATGCTCAGGGTTTGCCGATATATATCAGTCAATATATATCAAATATTTATTTTCAAAATATCATGATATTTTGATATTTTCATTATTTATTTTTTCAACCATGGTATTTTCAATATAAAAATATTACCATAGTAATATTGTTCATTTATTATTAAAAACAACTAAAAAGTTATGTACTCTATTTTAATTATGTATTAGTACATCAATAAAATAACAGAGTAATGTAACATTCCTTTTTCATTTTATATTCATGAAATTATTAGTAATGTAGCAATTTAATTCATATTAAAAGTGAGTAATTAATTAATAAACATTGATCAGAAAAAAAGTCTTATGACTGTGCATCGACAAATGCACATTTTTTATTTCTGAATCATATCACTGTAAAAGTAGCTAACAGAAGAAAAATAAGTAAAACAGTTAATGCTAAGCATATGCATTAAAACTAATAAAAATGTAAAATGAAACATTAGATATAAATAATAAAATAAAAGTTAATTTAAATTCTACATATTGTACTAATAATATAAGAAAATAAAGAATGATTTGAAATGCATTTACTAGTTTGAAGACTTTAATTTGTGCTAATTGAAAGTATCGGATAGATATTAAAATATCGGATAGATATAAAAATATCTGATATATATCAAAATATCAGATATTTTCGAAAATATTATGATATTTTCAAGCCCTATGCACGCTTGACTTGCCTTGAGATTTGCATGTGACTCCTTAGCTTCTCAAGGGTCCAAAAAACAATGAACTCCTTTTTGTGACTTTAATGAGCTTCAAAGCAGAGGGAGCAAGAAAAGAACACATTCGGACCCACTGGAAAATAGATTTTAATCCCTTATTCTGTTTTCTTTCCACCTTCGTTAACATGAAAAAACTGTTCTGTGTATATATGAACTTAAAGTTCTATTGCTTTTCTTTTGTTGTCTCTCTCTTTTTGAGTTTTCTCTAACAAAAATTCCTGTACTTTTTTTTTTTAATGCTGAGGTTTACGATTTGCCGGTCGTTGTGAGAGGTTTCGATGGTCTTTCCCAGAGGTATTTTAACATTAGTCATATACGGGGGAAATTCGGTGCATCTGAAAAGTGGTCGTAAATGGAGGTGGCCGTTATATAGAGGTGGTCGCTCATAGAAGTTTTACTGTATAAGGTAAGAACGAACATTCAAACTATGGAAAATAAACAACCAACAGGCAGGGTAACGGTCTCAGCAAATTCTGCTGTAAATATTTAGGTTCAATGCGTTGTGTTAAGAAAAAAAAAATAATCTGCTGCAGCATATAATCTGCACCTCATTAATTTTATTTTGTTAACAGATAATCTGTGGATTATACGCAGAAAAATACAGTACATGAATCAAAAGAACTGGTTTTCCTTACCTTTATATATAGAAAAATGGAATGAACTTGCATATTCACCAAGAAATTAAGATGAAGTAGCTTCGGCAATGGAAGAAGTAATTTGCAGCTTTATAAATGATTCTTGCTCAAATGACAGTCTATAAAATGAAAAGAGAAGCACATTTTAAAATTCTGAATAAACATATAAGTTAAACAAATGTAAAAGATGAAATATTTGAGGGTGAGGTCTGAATTTCTCATTGCACAATGTTTATTACCTGATCGGATCAGGGTTTTTTTGTTATGGTAAATGTGATTAGCTGCCGATAGTATTGTTACCTGTTCAGTGCCACTTAAAACTTTATTGAAATGACGGCACAGTTCTTGAGAAAACACAGGAGATTTATTTACAATTATGTACAATATTGTTAACAACTGCTAAATTAACCATAGCAATTAGGCAAATATCAATTAACACCATAAACTCAACGGTAAAACACGTATTTACATCAACACAGCACGAAGCACAATGAGACCAATTTCCAACTCACAGTTGGAAAGTAAACCAACTAACTCCCCCATTCACAAGACGCCCAGCGTTTTATACCGAGCGAAGAAATCTTTAGAAAATCCTACAAAGTTCTACACATTTCTCATATCTTTTTTTTATTCCATTCATAAACCTTATCATGCAGAAATGGAGGGACCATACACTTCATTCGAATGTAAGGGGATTGTATATTCATTACAAGAAGCTATTTACAGGTTAAGTTAATACAATAATTTTTAGATGAAGAAAAATGGAATAAAGGCCAAATTTAGCTAGATTACAACAAATTAATCACAAAAATAATTACTATTTACAGAATTTGTAACAGTATATATATATATATATATATAATTATCAGTGGGCATACATAATCACCAATAAACTTGGTCAACTCAATAAATTACTCAATATACAATGAAATTTGTTTTAATTTTTAAGATTCTAATTGTTATGGGGATGCATAAAAATTGGAATTATTCTGAGGAGTAATGATGGTTTCATGCCAAAAATAAATATTTTCAACAGTAAAAAATCAGTCAACAGTTAGAGGAACATCATAATTATTAAAACTTTCAAAAATATTTCAATCAAAAAGTATTGCTGCTTCATTCTACTTTCACTAGGTATCTGAGAACAAACAAATTAGGTCATATCATGGAAATTTAGAGATGGAACGAAGCTTTGGCCATTCCACCGAAGCTTCGGTCTGGCTCAATCATGAGCTGTGACTCTGCCTGAGACCATTAATGTTGCGAACTTTCTTTTATAATCATTATTATATACGATATTGTCTTCTGAATTCAAAACTGTACCTTTTGACAAATCATAACAGAAATGTATATTTAAGTTTAAAATTTGTTTGCTGAACCCTTAGACACAGAATTCTTTCAACTATAAAATGTTTATTAACAATATATTTGATTGAAAGTTGCATTACATCAGAGTGTTCCAAAAATGACTGATACATTTGAAAAACTTAAAACTGAAAAAAAAAAGGGTAATCTAAAAATAAATCCGTTAATCTATTTATACAGCCCTTTATTAATCCCTGAGGCTTAAATGCCAGTCTTTTTGGATAAATTCAGACAAATATGCAGGACAAGGTTACTATTTTGACTGAAATGGCTGATTTTCTAGCACAAAAAGGAATGAAAATACTACGAATCCCACGGAATTCTGTCCCTTATTCCTATGCATAATAAAACAAAAAAAAAAAAAAAAAAAAAAAAAAAAAATTCACTTTTGATCCAGGCAGCCTCTTTAAATTAAAGATAAGAGCTAAAAGGAGTCAGTGGTGTAGCTAGGGAGGGGCGGAGGGGGCGGTCCGAACCGGGCGGCACTTTTTTTGGTGGCGGCAATTTCACATTTTTGATGCTAAAAAAATTTTACGCATTTTCCCAATAAGAAAATCATGTTTTTGATATATTACTGAAGGCAAAAAAAAAAAAAAACCGTCTTCGAGTTGTAAGGCTTTAGTACGACTATGATAATAAAATTACTCTACAAAACATGTGTTTTTCTTGTGGATATATCAGCACTATTGTTTGTTTTTTCTCTTCCTTCGTCTGAAGGTACAGATACAGACTGAGGGAGGTGGTAGTGTAAAGTCAAGAGACCATGTTTTCTTTTTTTGCTGTTAACCCTTTCTGGCGCGGTGGTCACAAAAAGGGACACCAATTTTAAAAATTTCTTTAAAAAAAAAGTTTTTTCTTTAAAACTCCAAAAACCGCTGCATTAGTTGCTTTTATTTCTCTTTAATGCACACAGATGGCAGCACTATTAAATAGGACTCTTTTTGTTGGCTTAATTTCTTGTTTAAAATGCCTCAATTTTCAAGCTCAAATACAATATTTTTTTCAAGATTTTAAAATTAACACCATAAACTAAATTAGTCAACCATTTTCCCTCAGGAATCCTGAGCTAATCAATCATAATTTTGCAAAAGATTCGAGTTCATTTTTGAATGCATAAACAAAGTTTCTTTCCAGGTGTCCCCAAATGTGGACACCGCCCGTCTAGAGCATTGATCTCACTGTTGTGGGTGAAAGATGTAATTTGATACATTTCAGAAAAGGGGGGCCAAAAGAATAGTTTACAATGGGCTTTTGTTAATTTATTTTGGGTTCTTGACCCAGAACAGTCGAATTTGAAGGTCCATCACTGCACACATTTGAGATCTGCTTTTCATACCAGACAGTTGTATGCTTTTTTTATTATCAGCTTTGATATTATTTTTTCTGTAAATGGTATTATACAGTCGTATTTTTTCATTTAATATTTTATAGCACAAAAGTAATGCACATAAAGCAAGAACAATGTGCCAAAAATATTTTTAACATTTTAAGTTGCTTATTTAGATAATTTTATATAATCTATATGAACTTTCTTGAATTTTACTTCATCTTTATCTCGGAATTTTTATAGTAAAAATATTGAATATTGTGTTCTAAATATTCTTAATGGCATAAATTATTGAAATAATTAGTAAAAATACTTAAGAGCTTAAAATATTTGAAATTACTCCAATTGCCATACAAGGTAAACATAACCGCTTCAGAAAACAATTTCTGCTCTAGGAGGGCGGTGGTCACAAACGGGGACACCACCCCCAGCTGGATTGGGTGAATTTAAAAAAATTTTGACTGTAAAATCTATGTCCAGGTAACCAATTTATCCCATCCATTGTGTTTTTTAATTATATTTCTAAAATTTTAATGACCTGCGCCTGTAAGGGTTAAAGTTAACTATTACGGAGGAAACAATAAATTTCATAACCTATCGTTGTACCGTATTGAAAAAAAAAAAAGAAAAAAAAAAACTTTTTTTAAAGGAAAGTGACAAGAGTAAAAGGAGATAGGTCTCAAATGGCGGGGGATTTCTTGCTCATTTTCAAGACAGCATTACCCGTTTCAACAACTGCTTTGATTGGTAATTGAGTACAAAATTTTCACTTTGACAGAATGAATTTTATGTTCATTATATAAAAAAATATATACACAACTCGAACAATAATTGCCTGTACTACTGCACTATATCAACAAATTCCTTTATACAATGATTTTCACATTTAATCATTCATTTTAAGGAGAAGTTTTTTTTTTAATAGTAAAATGATCTGTAGGCGAACCCTTTCAAATTTCGACTTCTATTAGTGAAAAAGAGAACCATCCCAAATTTGATCTCGAAAAATTTCCAAGGGATAATGCTCATCCCATCCCTTCACATTTCATCTTGTAGCCTAATATAGATAATTAAGTTTATAATTTCAATACCAACAAATTCCTGAGGGCGGTCAATAACTGACCCTTCCTGTATAATGGTTAAAAATAGTCTAAAGTGTGTATTTAGGACATCACCTTCGAACTTTAAAATCCCCATCTCATCCAATGTCTCCAAAAATAGCTTCAAGTTGTAAACTTAAACCTCAGAAAAATTCTAAGGTAGGGAACCCAGATGTGCACGAAATCACCTAATGTCACAATAGTTGGCTCCAAATTTCGTTTTTAGAGATATCTGAGTGAAAAAAGAAAAAAATTTTTTTCCTCAAAAGTGAAGAGCTTAAAATGAGCAACAGTTTCGAAAAAGATTTCAGGTGGGAAACCAACCTCCGAACTGTATCTCATAGCATTGTCAGTCAAAAAACAGTTGAAGTCTCGTTTTTAGGACGTCATTTTCAAAAAGTTCCCAGGGGACAAGGAAAAACCATCCGACATCCCAACATTTTTGGAAAAATTTGAAAACTTATGCCGTCAAAGATAGCTTACAATTGCGTTTTTGAAGCTTCATTATCGATAAATTTCTAGAGAGCTCCTGAACGTTCCCTATTCTCTTTAACGTCATCAAAGATAGATTAAAATTGATTTCAAGTTTAAAAATATTTCGAGAGGAAAATCCAGTCTTTGTAGGAGTTAGGGGAGACCCTTACACCGAATATATACAGCCTACATTTACGCGTTTTTCAATGTTGTTGAAAAGATTTCCGGACAGTGCCCCGAACCTTCCCCAATATCTTTACATATCCAAAAATAGCCTAAAAATGCTTTTTTAACACTTCAGTTTCGAAAATTTCCTTGAGAAGTCTCCCCTCCCCCAAAGTCAAGAAAGAATGCATAAAATTAATTTTAATTTTGAAAAAAAAAATGAAGGGAGCTCCAAGCATTTCTTTTCTATAAGCGTTACAAAAATTGCTTAAAATTCCGAATTTTGACTTAACTTTTGGAATGTTTCGGCGGAGCTCTGAATTACTTTTTTTTTCTTTCTGCAAGAAAAATAAGAAGGGAAAAAAAGTTTCTTTTCTTATTTGTTAAAATCTTATCAAAATACTTTTAATTCTTTAATGTGCCGACTATTTCCCATCACAAAGGGCGGCAAATTGAGGAACCGCCCCAGGCGGCAGAAAGTGTAGCTATGCCACTGGAAGGAGTTCCTCCTGGCCAGGGGGGCCCTCCTGGGGGGAGGGGGCACGATATTGAGGGGGGTACAACCTTGCGCCTAAGGGGGATGAGCACCCCTGCTCATGGCTATACCAATCACACCTAAAAGATATTGCAGCTTTTCGTCTAAGAGAAAGCTCTTGCCTTTGCTTGCATTCCGATTGGTTCCTGATCGGTTTATAATTTTCTCATTGGTGTTTGGCTAATCTGCTATTTTTATCTTTTGAGCAGCATGCTTATCTGCTCTTGGCTTTTGTCAGATGTCTTTTCAACAATAAGCTCATTACTTTTTGCATTGAAAAAGGCGTTTCCTGTAACGCCGAAACACATGTCTGCTGTAATTGGCAAATTCGTGCTTTTTTTAACGTTGTTTTTCTTACTTTACTGTTCAGCACAAAGGTATTTATTTATCTTATTTATTTATCTCAGACAGGACATGATTGCTTAACGGGACAGCTTATTAGTTCAATAGGTATCTTCCCTTCCCCAAACTGTAGATTGTGCGAGAACAACACTGTCATGGATGTCGTGCATCTCAGGGAATGTCTGGAAGTGTCCGGAACTATATAATATGAGAAAAAGCTAGAGAAAGCTGAAAAGAAAAGCTACAGGGACTTACTGACCTTATTGACATATTCAGTAAATTGCCGCCCATTAGCCAGGGCTACAGCAGAAATACTTGAAATAAACCACCAGCTCAGTCATTTCTAGCCGAGGACTGCAGTTTCGTGCTTATTAGCACTCATCAGCCCGGCATAGAAAAGTGGCTGAGCTGGAGATGGAAAACTCAGTCACTTTCCTATGCCGAGCTAATAAGCACGAAACTGCAGCCCTGGACTGGAAATGACTGAGCTAGGGGTGTATTTCTTATCAACATACTTTAACTTATCATTATTAACTTGCTTGGTTTTACATTTTATCTTTTTGAACTTCATATTATTACAATTTTTCATGTTACATTTTATGTCTGTATATTTTATCATCTTGAATTTTATATTATTGCAATTTTTCATTTTTTACTTGCTACATTTTTTAGTTAACCTTGTTGCATTTTATAATTTACCCGCTCTTCGTATGTGTGCTGAGTGCACTATCTATGTGCACTGTAGTCCATGAATCCTACGTTCAAGTGCTACTGCTAAAAATTAAGTAAAATATCTATTTCGACATTGAATTAAGCATAAAAATGATATTTGCAGACAGAAATAAAAAATATGCACTAGTCATTGCAGTCATAAGACATTATTTTTTCTGACCAATGTTTCATATTTAACTAGGCACTTTTAATCTGAATTAAAACTGTTACATTACTAATAAATTTATGATTATAAAATTAAATGAGCTGATGTGTTGTACATCACATGACTTCCCTTTACTCCAATTTAATGACATTTTTACTGGCAATTTTAATGTGATTTACTCTATAAGTTTACTCTCTAAATATCACTAACAGTGGCCAAATTAAAAGAAATTTAAAAAGAAATTCTTTGATCGCCAAAAGACTGGCAATATATCGCCAATTTATAATACCGCTTGAGTTTACATCGAAATTAACAATGATTTCTCGCCAATAAAGGGGCAAAAGACCCCTTTAAAAACACCCGAATGCAACCAAAAAGGGGAGGTCACAACTAGACCCCACCAGGAGTCTATGTACTGAATTTCAACTTTCTTGGATTTACCGTTTTTGAGTTATGTGACATACATGCGCACATACATACAGAGGTCACGAGAAAATTCCTCATAATTTACTCGGGAATAATCATTATGGATATTTCACGTGTCAATATGTTCTTGGGCACTTATCCACATGTGATCGAGTCAAAAAAAAAAAACTCAATATTCATTCAGGGGTGAGTAAAATGGAAATTAAGGTCGATTTTTAAGTGAAAATTTCCTCGAATACTATATTTCCTTTTTTGTAAAAGGAATATAATATATCTTTCTTATATTAATGATGTATTAATACATCAGAAAAATGTAGCACATAACTTTTAGGTTATTTTGAATAATAAACAAACAATATTAACTATGATTAAAATAATTTTTATAATGAAAATATTAATATCGAAAATAACATATTTTCAAAATAAATATTGGATATATATTGTGATATATATATCATAATAGATATAGGCGAACTTTAGTTATATGCATGGTAATTTTGTTTTCCAAGATCTCTACATGCATCAGGTAGATTGAAAATTTGCCTTTATGACTATCAAACAATCAACCTCTTACATGAAATACACTCAGCCAGCTCAGTCAATTCCAGCCGAGAACTGCAATTTCGTGCTTATTAGCACTCATCAGCCCGGCATAGGAATAACTGAGCTGGAAGTGGAAAACCTCTTAAGGAAGCCAAGAGTGCCAAACAAACTGGTAGCTAATAGAGAATTAGCCTTGATCAGACGAGTGATCGAAACAATGATTCACCTCAGTCACTCGTCTGGTCAGTGTTAATATTATATTAGCTAACAGTTTGTTTGGCACTCTTGGCTTCCTTAAGAGGTTTTCCACCTCCAGCCCAGTTAATCCTATGCCGGGCTGATGAGTGCTAATAAGCACGAAATTGCAGTCCTCGGTTGGAATTCACTGAGCGGGCAGTGTATTTCATGTATTTCTGCCTTAGCCCTGGCTATAGGGCGGTAACTTACTGTATAATCAACCTCTTTTCCATCAACAGCATTATTTTTAGTGAGAAAATGGCATAACAAAAACATGGCTCAATACCGTTGTTGTTCGCTGGAAAAAGAGTCAAAAACAAGGGAAATGTAAGTAGAGGGCAGTAAAGGCGACGTAAGCAAACAAAGACTTCCACAATGTGCACCTTATCAGGGAGTTAGGCAGTAATTTTTAATTGAAACTTATTTCTTACGGCAAACAATAAAAAACTCCGCCTCACGAAAAAAAAAACGCAGCAACCATCTTAACTGCACTGCATTACGCTTGCGACAGCAGCAAAACATCCCAAATCTTTAAAAAACCAAAAGGATTTATTTTACATAAAAATTACGTTACATACCTATTGAAATAAAATAATCAAGGACACTTCTTCGTTCAGATCGAACTACTCATGGTTGCATGGTGTGGTGATGAATGCTACTTTCGTAAAGTTGAAGCACCGACGAGCAGTTACTTTTTGAAACTAGTTATAGTAGAGCGAAATCTCAGATTTATTATAGGTGAAACGAAAATGACAACATTTTGTTAAAAAAGCATACGTGTGCTACACTAAAGCAGAAGTAGCTGTGCCAAAAATGCAAATAAAAATCAAGGATTAAAAGTCACGCAACATTGCACTCGAGGTTCCCGCGTAAACAGCTGTGCGCGGTTACAGTTCCTTTCTGTAAACATCTTTTGGACTGTTTTCATTTCGGAGGGGACGCTTTAAGATAGAAATAATTTTGCTGAATTAGTTTTTTATGCTCGATAGAAAAAAAAATCATCACTGAAAATCGAATAGCTGCATGAAAATAACGAAGATATGTAAAGGTTACGTTTGAGGCGTTGGGTTCGTTTAACAACATATCTCTTAAACGTAACCATGACTGAAATTGTTCATATTCTTTCCGAAGTGGCTATTGCGCCTTAAATTTTAAGGTACAATAGCACTCGCTATTGCGCCTGTATCGCATATATACATGTTTTATCGTATCGTAATCGATATGTATGACGTCGTAGAACCATTTTGAAAGTTCTTGACTGTTGGACGTATGTATGTAGCGTGTGTGCAATTAATTAAATAAAGAGTATTACTTATCCAAAATTTCATTTAAGTTCGAGCTGCAAAGAAGATTGTGAATCGGGGTCAATTCACAATTCGATTGAAAGAGAAATTTGAAGTATGTAGGTAATAGTTTAAATTTTTTTTGTTTGTTTGTTGCCGGTAACATCGCATTCGTTCCTGAATGTGAATATTGCTATGTAATTTTTAAATAAACATACAGTTTACGTGTTATTTTTACTATGATGAACAAGTACCTTAGTTTTCTGCACGTTAAGGGCATTTTTATCATGTTTTTAATAACTTGTTGTGGTGTGTTTGTTGCTGTGGAATTTTGTAATTGATTTTTAACCTGCCCTCCGATGAGCTAGAGACTTAAAATTTAGAATTTTTTTCCCGTATTTGTATCACTAGGCATTTTCCAGAGTGTTCGAAAGTTAACAGCCATAAATTGCATGAACAAGCTCTCTTCCATTAATGTTTTGTGTTCATATCTTTGTAAAGTCCATAAAAATTTACATGTCGGATATTTCGTAATTTATGTGATGATAATACGAACGCTTCAAATTTTTATTTTAAAGTGGGGTACTAAGCGATTTTTAAAGGTTTAATGTAAACACATTTAAAAAAATTTTGCGTGCATTGATCTTATCTTGCTTGTACATAGAAATGTAGAAAAAACTAAATTATTTTGAGGGTTACATTGTTGTTTATAGAGCAATTTATTGTTTAAGCTAATTTTGTCGACTGCATAATTTCACTGGACTCTTAGTCAATCCGATGTCTCTGTCATTGTCTGATAAAAGTCTATTTAAAATGGATTGAAACAATTTGGACACTGTACGAAATAAAATAAAGTTCTAATACACCATGTTTAAAGTTAACTTAAAAGTAAAATATATTTCTCAAAGCTTCTTGCAAATACAAAGTCCCATACAAGTTTAATGAATCCGTTTCATTTGAGTAAAATTACCAAATTAAAGACTGGCAAGATATTTTATATTTTTTAGAATAAATTTATTTATGCAGTAATCTTTGTTAAAATACTGATACTTGTTGGCTGAATTATTGATTGTAAAACTGAAATCCATTCCTTTTATTCAGATTCTTAACTTCCTGAGTGATAAAACAGTTTCGAGCAGTCATTTTTCATGCCTGCTTCTGCTATTTAGAGGAATTATGTAATTCTGAAATTTTCAAATTAACTAATTGAATCACCAACTTTTAAAAGATCCATCAATCATGCTTTTAATGCTTGAATTACTTTCTGACTTTCAGACAAATAATTTGCACAAATAATTTTCATGGTTTAAGGATAATTACTGAATTTTTAAATAAAAGTGCACAGTTAATTTTTAAATAAAAGTGCAAAGTTAAAAATATTTGTGCACAACAAGTAGCAACAACAAATGCTCCATTTTAAAGTTTGCTTATATGTCAAGGATTTTTCATGCTTGGTATTTGTTTTTATTCTTGAGATTTGTTTTCCTGTATGCAGAAAGATGTCCAATTTGTTTAAATTTATTTTAGTACTACTTTTTGATGCTTTTCTATATTGTTTGTCTGTGTAATTAGAGTTTATTCCTGGACTGTTATGAAACTTGGTACTCAACTTGAAATGGTTTTGTATCGTGCTATATTTTGAGAAATTTTCCTGTAATAAGCAGGCAATGCATTCAATTCTTGAATAATTTTCGTTTTAATGTGTCGTTAATTCTATTCTTACTCTATTATGAAGCAATCATAGCTAAGCAATTTTTTTATCATAGATGATTACACCTCGGTGTAAGTGACAACAAAAAAACTTATCGATAATAAGCTATTGCTAACAGCTAGTTTACATTTGAACCTATTTCAATTCCAAACATGTTGAGAAACAAAATATATTAATTATTATCTGAATAGGTTGAATACATATTCCGAACTATCCATTAGCATTGTAATAGGGTTGTATTTAGATTTTACATTAAGTTTTTTCTCCCCTATAAAGTTGTAATGCACCATGTTTATATTGAACTGAAAAGTAATAAATGATTTCCCTAAGCTTCTTGCAGATATAAAGTCCCTTACAGTTTCAGTATTTCTTACTAATTGTCTGGAAAATTTGCAATTGTGAGTTTTTGATGACTATAAAAATAATTACCAGTATTAAAAAAAAAACCATGATGCACATGTTCTACATAACAATAATTATAAATGAGAAAGCTTAAATCTCCGACTAATTACCAAGCAATAAAAGTGATTTTTAAGTTATAATTGCATCAATTGTCTAATGCTTGTGCCCTTTATTTTTCCTTTCAAAGCTTCAAGTGTTTTGATTACTATTATAAACTCACAATCACTAAGTTTTCACAGTCTGTTGCAAATTCTGAAATTTTATTGTGTTTTGAATATGCATTAAATTTGAAGGAATTTTTTTATTTTTTTAGTTTGTTTCAACATTATGGTTTATTTTTTTTATTCCATCAAATCTTAAATTTTTTATTCTACATGTTGTTAACTTGTTTCAAAAAAAGAATATTGAAATTCAATGTTCTACGAGTGATAGTACATAGTTTATTACTATGTAATCAGTGTGTAACTCACTGCTCGTACAGGAGGAGGTCGCCAAATCCCCCTAATGAATCCTCACCCTGTACAAAGAGGTATGCAAATTGTTCATTTCTCTCAAACTTTTAAACATTACTATCTACGTCACCCGGCTTTGCACGGTCCACCTTGAAAATTATTTATGTCAAGTGACGTGTGTTCAACAATCAGGCTTGAAAAAAAAAATCAGTAAAATTTTGTGGCACATTTCAGAAAAAAAGCAAAAGGTAAACATTTTAAATCCCTCGATTACACGAGAAGCCTTTAAAACAAAACCCAGAATTTTATTTGTTCATATTGGAGACAAAAAAATAGTAATAGATCTTTCGTCTTGATGATTTTCTTCACGCTATAAATTTTAATAAAAGCATTGTGACGGAAAGTTGAGATGAAGCACTAAATAATAATTTGAATGAAGGAAGAATTTTGTTGAAGTATTTCTGGTGCCAATTTCAAAAAAGAATGAATTTTTGTCAGCCTTTTAAAAATTACTTTTATGATACTAATTATTTAACTACTGCGTTTTTTTATCTACTCCATAACTAAGACAAACTAGTTTTTATCGATGATATTAACGCAAAAGTTAGTGCATTTCAAATTTTTGCCACTGGTCAGGTCTCTATCTTTTTTTTAAAAATCTAGGTCTCCAAAACGGGAAATTTCGGTGTTGTGAAGCTGTGTTGAGGAACAATGGGACAGCATACTGCCATGCTAAGCGCAAACGTCGTATCAGCAGCTGAGTATGTTACTGGACATTTTCAAGTGTTGAGTAAAAAGCGTTTAGAAATAATTGCCTAGGTAGGCTTCCATTGATTTTTTTCTAAATCATACTGTACATCAGCATCTACCACGGCTGCTAGTACAATCTCTTACCCCAAGACAGAGGAGATGTTGTACTGGTTATCGCCAAATTTTAATTTTGCCACTTACATCCCTTTTGCTTCTCACTGCCTCAAATTACCATAAAATATTGTATTTAGGTGAAATGTGTGACACAGAACCACCCGATGATAGTAAGTCAAAATTTGACAAAAACTGCAGACGGGGCATTCCACTGTATTTTTGACATTATGTAGAGTTCTTAACGTGACCTTATTTTAATTTGAGCTGGTGTGTTGGTTGGAAAAGATCAAAATAAAATAATATGCTAATCAAACAGTAAATTAAAAAGTTATGGCAAAAAAAGGTCACGTTACGAACTCTACATAAATGTCAAAATTACCGTGGAATATCCCAGACACGATTTCAGTGTCTAGCACAACTAATTATAAAGTAGTTAATTTAATAAATAGCAATATGAGAAAAGGTATGCCATCTGCTTTAATTAGACCATGTACTTTTCATGATGATTCTAATAATTTACAACTAATGTAATATTCAGTAAATTACCGCTCATTAGCCAGGGCTAAAGCAGAAATACATGAAATACACCGCCAGCTCAGTCATTTCCAGCCGAAAATGACTGAGCTGACGGTGTATTTCATGTAATGTAATAATGTAAGACTCTAGTAATTTACTTCCTCTTCTTTTCCAATGTTTAATCAAATGCCATTGTATAATTGAACTTGACATAAATGATATTGGTTTTATCTCACTTTGCAACAGAAATAAGGATATTGGAACTCCTATCTAATGTGGAACTAATGGGAGCAACACCATGGCCTTCACTGGACCATCAGATGGAGTGTTTCATCTCTCGCATTTTTCATCTGTACTTGTATCAGGCAATGCCTCTGGTAAGGGGGATTGACTAGGCTGTACCCACCAGCCAGCAACTCCTAAACTTGAAGCAAAATTGCCTTTCAATCAGAAGATATGGACCTTCCACCACCCATCCAGCCAACAATTGCCTATACTTGAGTGCAAGCTTACTTGACAATGGAGAAATAAGCTGATGCCAAGGGAAAAAATAGTTCCTGGCGATGTGTCCGACATTTGGGTGAAATTCTGCACTTCACTTTAAAAATCGGATTAGTTAGTTAAACACACACATAAGTAACCCTTTTTCTTGTCATAATTTCTGTCAATCGTTGAATATTATCAATTTTACCAGCTGTATAGTATGCAGGAGGGAGATTTGGTTTCATATTCAACACCAAATCCTCTGTTGCTTTTTTTCAGTTTGATGTGCTCCTGACTGTAGTGCAGCCTTTTGAAAAATGATGAATGGACCAGGCCTTGATTTGTGTACCTGCGGGAGGTGGGAAAATTCGTAATGGGCCCAATGGCTCAAGAAATTTTTAAAAACTAGCACTAAGACTTAATAATGTTGCAAATATACACTGCTAGCCCAAATTTTGGGAGGGGCCCAAAATTTATAGGTCCGGGCCTTCGAATTGACTACTCCTATGACAAAATAAAGAAACAATTTCATTTTCTACAGTGACACTATTTTCTCATAATTAAGCCAAGGGAGACAATTTTGCTTTGATCATATTTGAAAACTGTTGTTGAAAATAAAATATATCAGTATGTTTTTTCTATAGTGACATCATTTACTTAGTATTAAATAGATAGCATTTACTTTCACACATATTTTGAAATTGAACTATTTTTGAAGCATGGTAATAAGTTAGTAAAGGATTACTGTGGAAGGCCTCCTAGCTGGAGGCGGCTAAAGAAGAACAGAAGGCGTTAATTTCATCTGGTGAAGTGCAATCTGAAGCATTAGCATAGGTTTAAGTCGTTACAAATGCAAGAAACATGCTACATTAAAAACCGAACAAGAAAGAATTTTTAAAAAACCTCTCAAATTTCTAAAATTAATTTGAATTCAAATTATGTTTTTTGAAATCACGAGCTGCGACAGGACCCTACTCATTGGTTACTACCCCACTCTCTTGTTTTTAGAAACGGTTCCTGTCCCTCCTCTTAGGCGGTTACGTGTGTATAGTTGGATATGTGTAGGCTTGTGTGTATGCATAGGAGCTGTGTGTATGCATGTGGCATGCGTGTATAAGCGTGCGTGCGTGTGTGTAGGACATGGACGCCACCGACCAGGAGCAGCAGCTACCGGGAGGAGTCGCGCCTGCAGAGGATGGTGGGTCTAAACATCAAGGACGGTCAAATGAAAACAATTAGCAATCGTGATTGTACTGAAAAAAACCTTAAAAGGTGATAAATATTTCAAAAGTGAAAACTCTTGATTCTCTGGAATGAAATTCAGTTATAAATGAACTGACACAAAATTGTAAGGAGTTCAACATAACTAACATGAGCTAACACAAGCTATGACATAAAAAATTCGTTTCCATTCTGAAACCAATAATATAGAAGAAATTACCAGCAATCGCTACTATTTTTAATCAAGCTAATTCCAAAAATTTTCTTTAAATTAAATTGAGATAGTGAAGCCAAGGATGGACAGCTTTATCCACTTTTTAATTTGAACGTAAGCTCGTCCCCTCCCTATTTTTTGAGTTTTAACAATTTTTATATTTGTATATGTGACTTTCTATCTTTTCCTTCCCGTATAACACTATACTGGTATGATAAGACATTGCTATGATTAAGAACTGGTTCCCAACCCTAGGGCAGGGTTGGGTTTTGGACTGTCCAAAACTGGTTTAGGACAGGACAGGTGGTTTTTACTGTCCAAAAAGGTCCGAAACTGTCCAAAACTATGCTAAAGCTAAAGGGGTGTAATCTAATCAATTTGTATTTACTACAATATTCGTAATGCATAAATATAAATATTAATGAGGTTTATTATATATATAACGAGTATTTGATATTACTTTTCTCCAAAATGTTCATTTAAATATATTTTACTTAAAATAAAATGTCAATAGCTCTATCACATAAAAACTTTCTTTTGTAACAGTTGGTAGAGTCATGAAAGGAAATTTACATTTCTACCAAGACAACTAATTTCAGTTACATTTATAACTCAAAGGAATGTTATTAAATGTACAATATTTTTTTAAAAACTTCATTTTTTTAATGGTTTTTGCAAATAAATTTCGCATGATGTTTTAATGAAAATTATTTTTTAAATCATAGCTTAAGGAACAAGAAATTAATGATTAAACACAACTTATATTTTAAAACTTGTGCTATTCTTTTTTTAGTTCATTATTTTAATATAATGCATTCTGTATTTACAAAAAATTGTCATTTATTGCGTATAAGTCAATTATTGCACTATATTTTTAAAACTTTCTTTCAACACATGCATAAATGTCGAAAAATTTGGTTTATGGAAACAAAAAAAAAGAGAAACTCATGCATACAAAAATTGAAATATTTAATGAAGAATTTAATTTCTACGTAACTAGATTAAAATCTGCTGTATATATAAGCTATATATGTATTTATGCTTGAATGTTCACATTATATATATCTTAATATATAAAAATCAATGTCCTGAGATAACATATATACATATATATATATATATATATCAACGCACAACCGAAACCGCTGAAGCTTTAGACTTGAAATTTGGCAGGCATGTCCGCATGATTACGAAAGTAACCACTAAGAAAGGATTTTTCGAAATCTCAATTAGTTCGGGAGAAATCAATTAAAACCCCTTAATTTCTGCGAAATTAAAAACCTGTCATTGAAATTTAAATTCCTTATTTTCGAAGGCTTTCCTCCATTCAAATCATAATTCAGTACTTCATCTCAACTTTTGGTCGATAGCGAACTATAAATTTGATATTGTTTTTGTTTCTCACGTGATTCTTCGAGGCTTTTCTCAAGTCAAATCATAATGTTTCTGTCTTTTGCTTTTATTTTTTCAAAACTAGAAACGAAGTTTTTAAGAACATCATCACAGGCGAACTATCCTTTTGAATTTAGAAGAATGCAGTTTCCTGTTAAAGTTTGCTTTGCAATAACCATTAACAAGTCACAAGGACAGACTTTAAAAGTAGCAGGGATCTATTTAAGAGAAGACTTTTTTTTCACACGACCAATGTTATGTAGCTTGCTCCAAAGCCAGTTCATCAAGCAGTTTAATAATTTTAGCACCAGAAAAAACTAAAAATGTTGTATACAAAGAAGTTTTAGCTTAAACATATGTATAACAATAAAATGTGGATGGCCTGTGTTTGCAAAGATAATCAATACTTTAAAAGGATCATTAATAACAGTTAAAGATCGGTTCAGGACAAGGGCATATATATATAAGGAGTCCAGGGTCCCCGGGATCCTCCCCAAATTAGAAAAAGTTATAGGTAATAAGTAATTATTATAGGGGATTTTCGAAACTAGGCGCACCAAGCACTGTTAACCCCTGCTAATTCCATTACCCGAGCAATGCCGGGTAGGGAATGCTAGTTAAATAATAATGATTTAAAAAAAAAAACAATTTTAGAACATTTTGTTCTGTTTTTGATATTTTCTCACAGAATATGGTTTTTCAAAAAATAGTTTTGGACACAAGTATTTTGAACCGGATGGTAACAACCTTGCCAACCCGGTTTTCATTTGCACACATGCACACGCATAAGTAAATTTGGTTACCATTATCAAATAATATTAATGATAATAATAATAATAAATAAATAACTAAATAAATAAAAAAATAAACTCATGCATACAAATTTAATTGAAATCAAGAATTCAACTTCTGTAACTAGATTAAAATCAGCGGCATAAATAAGTTGTATGTTCACATTGAATAAATGTTCAACATAAAACTTTACTTTGATGCACTTGATTCTGCTTTTGATTTCTTCTCACAAAATACAATTTCTCTAAAAATATAGTTTTGGACACTTTCGGACAATTCTGGACACAAGGGTTTTGGACAAGACGGTAAAAACCAGGGTTTTTACCATAGTGTCCAAAACCTTGCCAACCCTGCCCTAGGGTGATCACCCCCAAAGGTGTAATTTGGTGCTTCAATCAGTCGAGAAATACGTGATAGGCGATAGGAGAGGAGGGCGATTAGTATTTAAAAGACAAGATAATAATGCCAACTAATATCGAAATTTAAAACGTTTGTAAAACTGATTGTTAAGGAGTTCAGACAAAGAATCACCAGCAAAAAAGAAACAGAGTAAAGTTCGAGAGCTTCCTCCTCACATCTTGGTTGAAACTTTAGATATTATTTCATCATTCATCCCAAAGTTTGAATTTCTACACGTTTTTTTTTTTTTTTTTTTCATTTTAAGTATCTGTTTTTATTCTTATTCCCCCAGATTCCAATTTAAAAAGAATATAACTTTATAAAAAATGTATTTCTGTTTCTGAAAAGTACTTCATTTTCTTGGAGAAGTATTCCCCTTCAAATACTTGAGTTCTGTTTAGGAAACGAAAAAAAGCGCTAAAAAAGGGTTATTTTTACTTAATTATTACTAATTTTTTTATTACTAATTTTTTACCTATTCATTTCTATTTGCTTATTTTAAGTTTTGTAAAAAAATTTAAATGGTTAAAGTCTATTGAGGGGTGGAGTTTTTCCACGGAAAATGACGCAGTGGAAATACTTATATTTTTATCACAGAAAATTAAATTTCTTACAGACAAACCAACTGGTCAACATAGCGGCCCATTGTGATAGCGATGTTTGGGTAGGAAGGGGGCAGTCCCGTCGTTTCGAATTCTTCCAAAGGGAGACGGGGAGGGCTCATTGGAAATTGTATTGGAAAACGACAAAAACCATGCTCACTTAGATATAAAAACATTAATTTATCAAATGGGTGGGGGAATAGACTCCCCGACCCAGGTCTGGAGGGTTGACTTTTACGGTTTTCAACCGCCACCCCCCTTGAATAGACTAAATCCGCCCCTGGAGATGGAGGAGAACGAAAAAAGATAAAGATGCTGTCGGAAATAGGAGAGCTATGATAAAAGGGTGTTGATGCATAAAACATTGAAGTTAATGATCAATAACTATGAAGCTTATGGTTAACAAAGCAATAAACAACAAAACCAGAGTTTTGAACTCTGCTTTTATCAAAATTAGTAATTTTGTAATTATTACACTAATAATTTCTTTATAATTGACAGTAATTAATTCATATTTTAATAATTCATTAACATTTTTTTTCTAAAGATGATGAATGGTGAAACAAATTCTAAAGATGTCTATTAATTCAAATGTGTAAATATGCATATTGTATGTATTATTTAAAATGTTCATGTATGTCTTTTATTAAGCTACCCAGTCCGGTAATTAGACTTGATCATTTTTCAGTTTGACTTTTTTAAGTTTAAAGAGGCTTTAGTTGAAGTCAAAGAAAGTTATTTTTTTATTTTAAGTAGGGAAAAGATGCGGCTGACTTCAGGTCTGCCTAGGGGTGAACCAAAATCTTAAACTTCCGCTTCATCTCGTTGGCGAGGATGACAAGTCCCGCTTGGCGATTTCAGAAGTCGCTCTCGGCTGCTTAGAATTATTTTACGATGCCAAGGATCGCAGCCAGTTATGGTAGTTGCGCAAATCCAGCATACCAATGTCAGGGTTCGTATCCACATTAAATGTAGCTTTGTTTATGGGTCATTCTCCAGAATGTGACTTTGCGAAAATATTTTTCAATTTCAAAACCTTTTGTTTTGATATTTTAATTAATTAACTGATAAATTCAAAAAAAAAAAAAAAACGTTCATGGAAATATAAAAAAATAATAATAAATAAATAAATATTTAGTGTTTGAAAATAGAGGCCGGCTTAAATTTTAGTTATCTGTTTTATTCAATAGTATAAATATGTATCCAAATTAGTTAATTTGAGAATATACTGGTAATTAGTAATTTTGGTAGACTGTCTAAAATTGAGATGTTTCCTCTCCATCATTTATTCTCACATCAGAAATAATGACATTGATAAGGGGGAACACAAGTGATTTTTCTTTTGATATGATATATTTATTTTTAAAAGATTATTAATTTTAAGGGGTTTTTTTCTGTTTTAAAGTGGTTAAAGATTTTTTTTTTTAATTTTAAAAAGCTTATTAGCGGCTTTGTTTAAATGTGCTGCTACTTTATTTGTTCGTTTATTCATTTTTTATGCACCTAATTCTTTAGATGAGCAAGGCATATTTTATTTCTGGAAATAGTTTAAAATATTAAAAAATATATTTTTGAAGTAGTTAGCGATTTGAGCTAATTTTGAGAAAATTGATCATAGAATAGAAAGTGTATATTGATTTACGGGAAAGTAGGCTCGTTTAGTTCTGAACGTAACTTCTTGTTATTTACTTAATAACCAACTTCATGGAAAGTAGGAATGTTAAAAGTAGTATTGATATTTTTTTCTATTTTCACTGTGATAATTAATTGTATTATTGATAAATATTGTACCATTTGAAAGAATATTATTTCTAGGTTTTTTAATAATAAAAATTATAATTGAATTTTCGTGTCTCACTGCGCCCACTCTTCCTCTAATTATTCTATTTATTTTTCACTTTTTTTTTTTTTTTTTTTTTTTTTGCGCTATTTTGAAGATGCATTGAGCTTTCTTTCATGCTTTTTGAGCCATGGTTGCAAATCGTTTGCGTTACATAGGTGAACTTAATGCAAAACTTCATCTGAATACAAAATTCCCAGATTACTAATGCTTATCATTTAAGAAATAAAAATACCATAAAGGTATACACTAAATTTTATCTTTATGATGATTATATCCTTATGTTGGGTGCCAATTTGCCATAATAACCAGACCTTTATTTCCACATCCTACTGACCCTTTCGTTTTCATGGATATGCCTCATCCAGAAAATCCCCAGTCATATAATATGCCGGGTGCGAATTTTCGTTCCAGTCCATTCGCAGAAACGAGAAACTCGATGAGTAGGTGATTGCTAGAATGCAAGACATCAAAATTCTAAATGTGTGTGTGTGTGTGTGTGTGTGTTTTTTTTTTCCCCCTCCTTCCTTTTATTTTTACAAGAAAAGGCTGAAAATGAGTGATTAAAATATTAAATGAAATCACGTTTGCGAAGATGAAAACCAAAAAATTCTTTAATTGAAAGACGATTCTTGGTCCATCGCAAATGTTTCGCATTTTTTGTTTCAAGCAAATAAGGCGTTGGCCTAGTAAGCTTAAAAAAATGTGTTGTGTAGAAATTTTAAATTTGTAAAAATTAATTTATATCAGTTCTTTTTATAATATATTTTTATTTACAGTTTACTATACAGGGTCCGCAGACCTCCTATTTTTTCTTATTTTCCTACTTTTTTAAAATGTTTGAAAATTTTCCTGTTTTTTCCTATTAATTCCTATTTT